>NC_041397.2:158789984-158839915 GCF_900747795.2 Erpetoichthys calabaricus | reverse complement strand
TATATATATATATACACATACATATATATATATATATATATATATATATATATATATATATATATATATATATATATATATATATATATATATATATATACACACACATATATATATATATATACATATATATACATATACACAGATTACTTTGAAATGTTTTAACTTTCATTCAAAATCCAACTATACAGGTGCTTACCTTGACCATTACGCCTACCAATACCATCCTTTTTATAGACTGCTCCACCACTTGGAATGCACTTTTCTGCCCAGTCATCTTTCAGTTTTAACTCAGTAATCTGTTCTTCTGTTAGTCCTTGCATATTCGGAGGGAGAGCTATTCCATGTTCTGCAAGCTCTTCTATTTCTATTATATTTAACAATGCACAACAAGAAATAATTAAAAACACATTTCAGCTCAACATGTCAAATTTAAGACTTTAACAGTGCACAGTTTAACTGTATGAAATGTATGTAAAATAATAAATTCTTAATTGGTTGAAAAAAATTCTTTTTGCATGCAGCGTTTGTACATGTCAGTGTAAAAATTAAATTTAAAAAGTCATTCTTAACAGTATCATCAGAGCATTAACCAACTATCCCAAATAGCAAACTCTGCTCTTCAAAACCTAGTGAAACAACTGTCCTTTTATAAAAAATACTTTGCAAATACAACTGCTCACCACATTGATGCTTGTAGCAATGAAACCTTCAAATACCACTTTTTTGTAGTACATTATTTAAACCTGAAAACAATAGGTGATACCTAGTCCAGTACCCACAATTTATTATGCACTCCGGGTCAGAATAAAATTTGTAATTAACCCAATCTATCCCAACCAGGACTCAAACACAGTAATCTGGGCCTATAATACATCAGTGCTAACCACCAAGCCATACTGCTACCTATGCTAAAAAATATACTGCTCAAAAAAATTAAAGGAACACTTTTAAATCAGAGTATAGCATCAACACAATGAAACTTCTGGGATATTGATCTAGTCAGTTAAGTAGCAGAGGAAACCCAGCCACAGGGGATGCAAACCAAGCCACAGAGGATGCACAAACCAGTGTGTTTCTTCATGCCGGTCCAAAGCCTGGATAAATGGGGAGGGTTATGTCAGGGAAGGCATGCGGTGTAAAATTTTGCCAAATCAATATGTGGACAACAGTACAAATTTCCATACTGGATCGGTCGAGCCCCGGGTTAACAGCGACCGCCACCAGTACTATTAGCTAACAGGGTTATGGCAGAAATTGGGCTACTGTTGGCCGAATAAGAAGAAAGAGAAGAAGAGGGGGGAGACATGTCCGGAGGCAGTAGGAGAGGAGGAAAGTAAAGAGAGTGGAACGGAGGGTAGGAACTTTGAATGTTGGCAGTATGACTAGTAAGGGGAGAGAGTTAGCAGATATGATGGAGAGAAGGAAGGTTGATATATTGTGCGTGCAAGAGACTAAATGGAATGGGAGTAAGGCCAGGTGGATTGGAGGTGGATTCAAATTGTTCCATCATGGTGTGGATGGGAGGAGAAATGGAGTAGGAGTTATTCTGAAGGAACAGTATGTCAAGAGTGTTTTGGAAGTGAAAAGAGTGTCAGGCAGAGTAATGATTATGAAGCTGGAAATTGGAGGTGTGATGATGAATGTTATTAGTGCATATGCACAGCAACTTGGGTGTACAATGGGTGAGAAAGAAGATTTTTGGAGTGAGTTGGATGAAGTGATGAACAGTGTACCCAAGGGACAGAAAGTGGTGATTGGAGCGGATTTCAATGGGCATGTTGGTGAAGGGAACAGTGGAGACGAGGAGGTGATGGGTAGGTATGGTGTGAAGGAGAGGAATGAAGAAGATCAGAGGACAGTGAATTTTGCCAAACGGATGGACTTGACTGTGGTGAATACGTATTTTAAGAAGAGGGAGGAACATAGGGTTACGTACAAGAGTGGAGGAAGATGCACATAGGTAGATTACATCCTATGCAGAAGAGTTGATCTGAAGGAGATTGAAGACTGCAAAGTGGTGGCAGGGGAAAGTGTAGTTAAGCAGCATAGGATGGTGGTCCGTAGGATGACGTTGGAGATCAAGAAGAGGAAGAGAGTGAGGGCAGAGCCAAGGATCAAATGGTGGAAGCTGAAAAAGTAAGACTGCAAGATTGAGTTTAGGGAGGAGGTGAGACAGGCACTGGGTGGCAGTGAAGAGTTACCAGACAGCTGGGAAACTACAGCAGATGTAGTAAGGGTGACAGCAAGAAGGGTGCTTGGCGTGACATCTGGAAAGAGGAAGGAGGAAAAGGAAACCTGGTGGCGGAATGAGGAAATACAGGAGAGTATACAGAGGAAGAGGATGGCAAAGAAGAAGTGGGATAGTCAGAGAGATGCAGAAAGTAGACAAGAGTACAAGGAGATAAGGCGCAAGGTGAAGAGAGAGGTGGTGAAGGCTAAAGAAAAGGCGTATGATGAGTTGCATGAGAGGCTGAACACTAAGGAGGGAGAAAAGGTCCTGTACCGATTGGCTAGACAGAGGGACCGAGCTGGGAAAGATGTGCAGCAGATTAGGGTGATAAAGGATAAAGATGGAAACGTACTCACAAGCGAGGAGAGTATGTTGAACAGATGGAAAGAGTACTTTGAGAGGCTGATGAATGAAGAGAATGAGAGAGAAAAGAGGTTGGATGATGTGGAGATAGTGAATCAGGAAGTGCAACGGATTATCCATCCATCCATTATCCAACTTGCTATATCCTAACTACAGAATCACGGGGGTCTGCTGGAGCCAATCCCAGCCAACACAGGGCGCAAGGCAGGAGATAAACCCCGAGCAGGGCACCAGCCCACCGCAGGACAGACACACACACACCAAGCACACACTAGGGACAATTTAGAATCGCCAATGCACCTAACCTGCATGTCTTTGGACTGTGGGAGGAAACCGGAGTACCCTGAGGAAACCCAAGGCAGACACGGGGAGAACATGCAAACTCCATGCAGGAAGGACCTGAGAAGCAAACCCGGGTCTCCTAACTGCGAGGCAGCAGCGCTACCACTGCGCCGCCTGCAACGGATTAGCAAGAAGGAAGTAAGGACAGCTATGAAGAGGATGAAAAATGGAAAGGCCGTTGGTCCAGATGACATACCTATGGAAGCATGGAGGTGTTTAGGAGAGATGGCAGTGGAGTTTTTAACCAGATTGTTTAATGGAATCTTGGAAACTGAGAGGATGCCTGAGGAGTGGAGAAGAAGTGTACTGGTGCCAATATTTAAGAATAAGGGGTATGTGCAGGACTGCAGTAACTACAGGGGAATAAAATTGATGAGCCACAGTATGAAGTTATGGGAAAGAGTAGTGGAAGCTAGGTTAAGAAGTGAGGTGATGATTAGTGAGCAGCAGTATGGTTTAATGCCAAGAGAGAGCACCACAGATGCAATGTCTGCTCTGAGGATGTTGATGGAGAAATTTAGAGAAGGCCAGAAGGAGTTGCATTGCGTCTTTGTGGACCTGGAGAAAGCATATGACAGGGTGCCTCGAGAGGAGCTGTGGTATTGTATGAGGAAGTCAGGAGTGGCAGAGAAGTACAGGATATGTACGAGGGAAGTGTGACAGTGGTGAGGCCTGTGGTAGGAGCGACGGATGCATTCAATGTGGAGGTGGGATTACATCAGGGATCAGCTCTGAGCCCTTATTTGCAATGGTGATGGACAGGCTGACAGACGAGATTAGACAGGAGTCCCCCTGGACTATGATGTTTGCTGACAACATTGTGATCTGTATCGATAGTAGGAAGCAGGTTGAGGAGACCCTGGAGAGGTGGAGATATGCTCTAGAGAGGAGAGAAATGAAGGTCAGTAGGAACAAGACAGAATACATGTGTGTAAATGAGAGGGAGGTCAGTGGAATGGTGAGGATGCAAGGAGTAGAGTTGGCAAAGGTGGATGAGTTTAAATACTTGGGATCAACAGTACAAAGTAATGGGAATTGTGGAAGAGAGGTGAAAAAGAGAGTGCAGGCAGGGTGGAATGGGTGGAGAAGAGTATCAGGAGTAATTTGTGACAGACAGATATCAGCAAGAGTGAAAGGGAAGGTCTACAGGACGGTAGTGAGACAAGCTATGTTATATGGGTTGGAGACGGTGGCACTGACCAGAAAGCAGGAGACAGAGCTGGAGGTGGTAGAGTTAAAGATGCTAAGATTTGCACTGGGTGTGACAACCCCTAATGGGAGCAGCCAAAAGAAGAAGAAGAAGTAGCAGAGGGGGTTGTTTATCAGTTTCAGTTGCTTTGGTGTTAATGAAATTAACAACAGGTGCACTAGAGGGGTAACAATGAGACAACCCCTAAAACAGAAATGGTTTAACAGGTGGAGGCAATTGACATTTTTCCCTCCTTATCTTTTCTGTTTTTTTTCACTAGTTTTGCATTTGGCTATGGTCAGTGTCAATACTGGCTCCAGGAGGCAATACCTGGACCCTACAGAAGTTGCACAGGTAGACCAACTTCTCCAGGATGGCACATCAATATGGGCCATTGCCAGACTGTTTGTGGTGTCTCCTAGCACAGTCTCAAGTGTATGGAGAGGATTTCATGAGACAGGCAGTTACTCGAGGAGAGCTGGACAGGGCCATAGAAGGTCCTTAACCCATCAGCAGGACCAGTTTTCGGCAAGGAGGAACGGGACGAGCACTGCCAGATCCCTACAAAATGACCTCCAACAGGCCACTGGTGTGAAAGTCTCTGACCAAACAATCAGAAACAGACTTCACGAGGGTGGTCTGAGAGCCCGATGTCCTCTAGGGGGCCCTGTTCTCACTGCCCAGCACCATGAAGCTCTATTGGCATTTGCCATAGAATACCAGAATTGGCAGGTCCACCACTGGTGCCCTGTGCTTTTCACAGATGAGAACAGGTTCACACTGAGCACATGTGACAGCTGTGAAAGGGTCTGGAGAAGCCATGGAGAATGTTATGCTGTCTCTAACATCATTCAGCATAACCGGTTTGGTGGTGGGTCAGTGATGGTCTGGGAAGGCATATCCATGGAGAGATGCACAGACCTCTACAGGCTAGACAACAGCACCTTGACAGTCAATAGGTATCAGGATGAAATCCTTGGACCCACTGTCAGACCCTATGCTGGTGCACGAAAATGCCCATCATCATGTGGCAAGAGTATGCAGGCAGTTCCTTGAGGATGAAAGAATTGATATCACTGACTGGCCCCCACGCTCACCTGACCTAAATCCGATAGAACAACATGCCGCCAGGTTGCACCGAAGACTGTCCAGGAGCTCAGTGATGCCCTGGTCCAGATCTGGGAGGAGACCCCCAGGACACCATCTGTCATCTTATTAGGAGCATGCATACAAGCATGTGGGGGCCACACAAACTACTGAATACAATTTTGAGTTGTTGCTGTGAAACTTCGGCAAAATTGACTAGCCTGCCACATCACTTTTTCACTTTTATTTTCAGGGTGCCTTTGAATTCAGCCCTCTGTAGGCTGATAATTTTAATTCCATCAAACGATGTGGCATCCTTTATTCCTAACACATTACCCAGTCCATACCAGTACAGATGTCCAGTATGATTTTTTCCCCATTGAGATCTGATGTGTTTTCTAAGTGTTTAATTTTTTTGAGTAGCTTATTTATATTACAAACTGAACACAGCAAAAAAGTTCTGTAATAATACAATTAACTGGATACTTTTATAGACAAAAACAGTTACAAATGTCTTTAAATAGACAAATGCATGCATTTCTGCACTTGAGCAATATTTTAGCTGTCAAGATGAATTAATTGTTTCAATGTGCAAGAATATTTTATCAATAGTTGTATTTGCACAGTCAGTGATGTTGTAGTAAAACAATATAAGTACTGAAGAAAACATTTTTTTTACAATACCTTAAAAAATAATCACAATCAGAATTGTTGGTTTCATGAAGTTCTTCCTAACAATATTGATATTAATCTTTTTGATTCCACATTAATACATTTAATTTACATTGAAACAAACCCAGTAGATTTTAATCCTTTAAACAGATGAATACTCAGTCTTGAAAAATTGTTGCATTTATTCACACATTTTTATCCTAAGTAATCACCTTTTGCAAGGGTTTATGGCCACCATGATCGCCTGACTTAACAACGTGCGAATATTTCTTGTGGGGTCATTTACAGGGCAGCGGGTATGAAACAAATCCGCAGACTGTAAATGAACTGAAGTTGAACATTGAAAATGTGATACAGAAAATAAATCTTATGACATTGCAAAGAGTGTACATGAACATGTTGAAACGGGCACAGAGATGTATTGACGTACAAGGAGATCACTTTCAGCATCTTCTGTAAATGTGAGTATCAAATTTGATCATTTTTCTCTTTACCACGTCTTGGTTTTCGTGGGCCACCCTGTACTATCATGGCATTAAGACCTGTTAGATGAGAGAACACTTTTTTCTGTTTAATTCGTGCTTGTATCCTCACAAAGTTCGCCGATTGGTGATAAAGAGACATTGCTTCTGAACTTTTTTTGACATTTTGTAGTATCAAGTTAAGGTAGTAAGCACATTGTTACATAAGATAGCTTTGAACTTAATTTCATATTATTGCCACTTTGCTTATAAAAATGTTTATATACAGTAAGAACATAAAAACTGTTTAGCTTTAAGATTATGCATGTTGAGGTAATAATAGTTGTATTTTTGGAAGATAATTGTAACTTTTGAAAATTACCTGAATTGAAGTGAAATATGAATTTATTTTCTAAACAATTTAAATCCCAAGACAGTACATATTTGAACAGTATTCTGTAATTAGAGCAACTGGGAAAGGGAATGTGGAGCTTAAATATTTAGTCTTTTTTTGATCATTTCTAATGATAATTAGGAATTTACCAGTCCAGTGTGGAATCTGCTTGCTATAATGATTGAGAGATGTTCTCTGAAGGACACATAATGAAATGAATAAACAGTTACCTGCACATATTCTGTTGACTTTTAGTCTCAGGGAATAAATAGTTGTAATATGTTTGACTAATTCATCAATCAAAATGTCAACAGTGGTATCGAAGAGAAACTGGCTTTCATCACCATGTTTTACATGAAGACAGACCATTGTTGCACAGAAACCTAAAGGCAAACAAAAATTAGTATTTAGACTGAATCCCAGGTATAGAATCAAACACAAATAACAGATTCAATTTTAGTGTGTATACATTATCACTCCACAGTCAAATCCCAATCTGAAATAAAATTGCAATTGCAACCTCATAGTAATTTTTCTTCTAAACAACCAATTTCAAGATTTAAAGGAAATGTTCAGTATTTTCAAATTGAAGTTATTTCTTCACAGTCATGGTAAGCATCATAAATTAAAAAAAATACAAAACTACCTCTATGCTCTCTGATGCTCTCTGCTAAAAAGCACAGAATTTCACATAAAAGGTAGAGCTGTCGGTATGTCTTGAAATAATCTGATGGAAAAAAAAAAGATAAAAGAAAAATAATTTTGTGAAATTGTAGTTATTTTAAAAAGAATTTGGCTGTGTGTATAACTTTGCTCCTCATCTTCCTCCACGGCAACCTTTCAGCCCCAGGGATGTGGTTTCACTTTAAAACGTACTCTCCAAGGGCTGTTACTGATATTAAGAATGAAATTGAATGTTAATGTTGTTGTGGTGTGAAATTTTGTGTACAAGTTATAAATATTTTGTATGTCTTTATTTGTAACTTAGACAGAGCAGTGTAATATTAATGTTTTATCATTGATAAAAAAAGCAATGGTTTGATGTTTAAGAACCCCCCTTTTAGGACTGAGTCTTTGTAATTTTATGACAGGATCAGGGGAAGTGCCTAAAACCAGTTTAGCAAGAGATTCTCTGCAGGACTCTCTCAATCAACCCTCACAGGAAAGCCAGACTAGTGATGGGCCGCTCGATACTGAGGTTTCGACACTGTGTAGAGTTTTCGAAACACTGGAGCTCGAAGCACCGTTTCGAGGCTTTTTTCAAATGCGCCCGTCACATGATTTTGAGGCACTCTAGCGTAATGACGTCATTGATATCTTCCCAGTCAGCAGTCGATTTGGTCACTCACTCGTCTGTGTGCAGTTGTCCTTGCTACAGCGGAAAGGTGTGCTGACGCGAGTTCAAATCCTAATTGGGGCTCACATATGTTAAAATAAGGATCTTGTATAAAACAGTTATGTAGTACTTGTCTGTAAGTTAACAAATATATTTTGGATGCATTATGAACGATTTACATAGGGCACCTTTTTCCTTGGTGCAGAATCGTGTCCACATAGAATCTGTAACAAATTGATGAGCATATTTTGCGTAAGGTAGCACGTATTTTAACAATCCAGAATCTACTCTACCCCATGTCGATCATATCAGAGAGGCTAAGAAACGCTTCACTAAAGCCGACGTGGTCATTACACCAGTATATGCGCAAGACACTCCTCATTAAATGTTTTTACTATTCAGGAATTCCCAGATCTGTAGCTGATTTGTATTACTGATTTCCAAAAAGCAATGTGAGTAAAAGCGTGTGCTGCATAACTAATCACAACCTTTAGCGCCATCAACAGTGTCTTCTGCAGTTTAACGCAGAAATCCCGAGGCTTTCCTTAATGAGACAAAAAAGTTGTAAAGAAACTGCGAATTCATCCAGAGGTGAACATAAAGATTACTCAAGTACTGACAAGAAGGATCGGCTGGATAAGCACATCTGGAGCCAAACTTTCAAAAAAGCACCCGACTTTGTCAGCAACATCCTTTCCTTGTGAATGCAACTTATCAAAGGCTGCACTGGGGGGGTAAATAAGTAATCCTCCGAACTGCAGCACAACAGTGTAAATCATTGATGTAAATAGAATTATTGAAAGACTAAGCTTTTGTCGTTTCTGTATTCTTAAACCATCTTCCAGTTACACAATCCCCCACAGTCACTGTCACATTTAACGTTCCCTGCTCCTTACCTGTCTTGTTACCCAAAGCAACAACACTCAGTTTCATTCAAGGCTTTACCGTCCTTCCTTTCATAGACATAAAATACGACACACATTTCCTCTACATATGTGTCCAATAATAATAGTAAACTGGCAGGAACAAGAAAAAGCACAAGATGGGAATATTCATGACAACAGACTGGGCTTCAGGGCGAGGATGTGCCATGTCACCCATTTACGTGAGCTCGTCTGCCACCCCTCAGTTGCACTGGCACATGTTACACTGGGGGCAAATGCAATGGAGAATACCAACAATGTACATCTTCAGAAGTGGAATAAATCGACTATATAAGTAGAACAGTTCGGATAAACGATGAATTTTGTTAATCATAAACAATGCAACATAACTACTATATGTGTTGTTACTTTTGTATTTATTCTCACCAAACGTTACATATCTACATAGGTAATGAACATGGGTAATATGTTTATAATCATTCTCACTAAAATACACTGTCAAAATATATTAATGAGCAAATTGAGACACACTGGCCTTCAGGAAATATCAAAAAGCGTGTGCGCTGTCATTTAGGACAGAATGCATTGTTAACGTCACGCACTCTCTACTGACACAAAGTCACGAAAACAAAAGAAACAGCACAGTCCATGCAAACTCATATCCTTCTTGATTTTTGACCTTATGATTAATTATCAATATCAAATCAATAAAGTCATTTTAAGAAGATAACAAGTCCGCTATAGTCGGTTCAATTAATATAAAACAGAATCTCAATGATACGGGACTCACGAGTAGTAACGAATAATATGTGACACTGAGAAATTATAATTCCTAATAACGGGAACAAGTTAATACTACGACTTCCTAAAACGGACACTGTAAACGTAGGCATTTCAATAAATAATTTCAGAGACTTGTGTGTGCATTTCAATATCGATTTAAGAACTAGGTAGGCCACCTGTTGTACTATAAACAGTAGCTCAAGCAACACTTAACAGTAAATAGTCTAACAGGACAATGACTGACTGAAACGAAGATGCTGCGCCGCTACAATAAATGTTCACACTGTCATTCTGCATGTTTAGAAGGAGCTGATTGGCTGAAACTGTTTATAGAGAATTGTCCCAATTTGGAAGTGCCAAATAGCAATCAGAAACAAAAAGACATATTTAGGCATGCTGGACAGTAGTTTGTTTTTCTACAATACAGATTCAGTATAACACCAGGGTCTCCAAACACACAAATATGAAGCTTATTACGTTTTACAGTGAAACTCTTTACATACACAATATAATTAGGGACCTGTGCCCCCTGCCCGACTACGGCGGCCCAACCTTCCCTCGATAGCTCGATTCGCTCGCTAGCCGTCCAAATACGAAAATTTTGTTAAATGGAGGAATTGAAGAAAAAAAAAAAAAAAAAAAGTTTCACAAGAGGAGGATCAACAACGCGAACCCCTGATGTTTTTACTGAGAGACAGTTGCAATACCATCGAGCCACCTAATCAGGATAATTAACGAGTTCCGCACAACTGAACTACTACTTCTGTTCTTACTGCGTCGGATGTAGAAATATGTTGTTTGACATATGCATGTTAAATTGGTTTAATTGACACAAGAGTATCATTGTTGTATTCTCCTAATGAAGACGAAAAAATGTATATATTTATAGATGTATACTATATGACGTATGGTTTTTAACAAAATGAAGCGTTCCATAAAAAGGTTGCACGATTTACCTGATCTTTTTATATCTTTAACACTATGTATCAGAAAAAGGAAATCACAGCAATCCACAAGAACAATAATGAATTCTCAGCAACTACCTGAATTGTAGTTTCAGGCCGTCACTTAACTATATCAACTGAAGTGTGTAATGTCAATACGAATTACAAAATATAACTAGAGAGTCAAGTGTCAGACAGATTCTCAAAAATATAGAGGTCAATGCCTTTGAGTGTGCTGAGGCTTCACAAAGATTCAGTAACCAGTGCGCATGTCTGCTTGAGGCTTCAAAGCCCTGTCATGATGCAATCTCAGTACTACGCATGTCTGCTCGAGGCTTCGAAGCCTTTGTTAACCCACTGCGCATGTCTGCTCGAGGCTTCGAAGCCCTGTCATGATACAATCCCAGTACTATGCATGTCTGCTGGAGGCTTCGAAGCCTTTGTTAACCCAGTGCACATGTCTGCTCGAGGCTTCGAAGCCCCGTCATGATGCAATCCCAGTACGCATGTGTGCGCGATGCTTCGAAGCCTCCGTTAACCCAGTGCGCATGTCTGCTCAAGGCTTCGAAGCCCCATCATGATGCAATCTCAGTACTACGCATGTCTGCTCGAGGCTTTGAAGCCCTGTCATGATGCAATCTCAGTACTACGCATGTCTGCTCAGTGCTTCCAACCAAGCTTGATGATTCCAGTGCGCATGTCTGCTTAGTGCTTCAAATGATTATTCATGGAGCTCCCGTTTGAAGTACCTATGGCATCAACAGAGTTCAAAAAATCGACAGAATTGCCAGGTGAAATGAATGTTTGTGGATGATCAATACATTTTAAATGATTGTGCCCAATAATACTTGGTGGCAAAAAATAAAACTATAAATTGTGATCAAAGCACATAGAAACTCTCCCTGGTTTAATGAAAACACTCAAGCTCTTAAATTAGAGTGTTGAAAACTGGAGCGAAGATGGAGAACAACAAAGCTACATGTCTTTCAAACTGCATGGACAGAGAGTGTTAATAAATATAAAAAAGCTCTCTTTAAAGCTCGCTCAGAATACTATTCTACAATAACAGATAGCAATAATAAAAATCCTCGGGTACTGTTTAGAACAGTGGCTAAATTAACAAATGGAAATTCAGATCAACAGTGCAAAATACCAACAGATATTAGCAGTACAGACTTTATGAACTTCTTCAATGAGAAAATTAAAATATAAGATCACAGATCTCTGCATCACAGTACAAACCAAATACTAGCCTAGCAGACCCTGTCTCACATTGTATTCAGCACTTTAATAATTTTAATCCTGTAACTGAGCAGGAAGTCTTAAGTTTAATTTCTAAAATGAAGCCCACTACTTTTTCCCTAGATCCAGTGCCAACAAAACTAGTAAAAAGTGCAATGGATGTTCTTGCAGCGCCTAATCAATAGTTCATTATTGCATGGCACAGTATCTGAAGCACTAAAAGTGTCAGTTATTAAACCATCACTTAAAAAGTCAGACCTAGACCCACACATACTAAATAATTATAGGCCTATTTCAGATTTACCGTTTCTCTCTAAAATACTACAGAAAGTACTCGCCAGTCAGCTTCAGTCACACCTTACGCATTACAATTTATTTGAGAAATTCCAGTCTGGTTTCCGCACTGGTCATAGTACAGAAACGGCACTAATGCAGGTTGTAAATGACATTCTGATATCCTCTGATGAAGGAAACTCCACTGTAACTATGTTGTTAGGCTTAAGTGCAGCATTTGACACCATCGACCATTGTATTTTACTGCACAGGCTAGAAAATGATGTTGGGCTTACAGGCCCCGTGCTCGCTTGGTTTAGTTCTTATTTATCAAATCGATTCCAATATGTACAGAAATATGCTGACAGTACTCCATCATTATACACAAAAGTTCAATATGGTGTCCCGCAGGGCTCAGTACTCAGACCTTTACTGTTTTCACTTTACATGCTTCCACTGGGATCTCTCATTAGGAAACACAATGTTAATTTTCACTCGTATGCAGATGACACCCAGTTATACCTTTCATTTAAATCAAATGAAGTTTCTCCGATGTGGTCTTTAATTAGTTGTGTTAGTGAATTAAAGGAGCAGATGGATGAGAACTACTTGTCTTTAAATACAGATAAAACAGAGATGTTAATTGTTGGAGGGAATGACGCTGATCACAACAATATTTTGTCATCATTTAACTCAGTTGGAATCCCCATTAATTTTACTGAATCAGCCCGCAATCTAGGAGTTATCTTTGACTCTAACATGTCATTTAAAGCGCATATTACAAAGTTGTCCAAATCATGTTTCTTCCATCTTAAAAATGTTAGGAAATTAAGGCGCTTTCTAAATAAACAGGATTCTGAGATATTAATTCATGCATTTATTTCTAGTAGAATTGACTACTGCAATGCGGTGTTCACTGGATGTTCAAACTGTTCTCTATACAGCCTCCAGTTAATCCAAAATGCGGCTGCAAGAATTATTACAAGAACAAGAAAATACGAACACATAACTCCAGCTCTTAAATCCTTACACTGGCTCCCGGTTAAGTTTAGGGCAGACTTCAAAATCCTCCTTTTAACATATAAAGCATTAAATGGCCAAGGTCCAGCTTACTTGTCTGAACTTATCATGACTTTCAAACCAGAGCGCACATTAAGATCTCAAGATGCCGGTCTGCTTATGGTTCCAAGGATTAATAAAATAACAATGGGAGGTCGAGCTTTTAGTTACAGGGCCCCTAAACTGTGGAATGGTCTGCCTGTTACTGTAAGAGATGCTCCTTCAGTCTCAGCTTTTAAATCCCGGCTGAAAACTCACTACTTCAGTTAAGCATATCCTGACTAGAGCTGCTGATTAACTGTACAGACTGCATCTCTGTTGTTAGTCGTTAGCACTAAAACATAAGTAACATGATCGTTATAATTTGTTACTAACCCTCACCTATTCTGTTTCTCTTCTTGGTACTCAAACGTGGCACTCGGTGCCACGGCCCACCTGTCAAGTTGTTTTGCCTGCATAAGGTAAAGTCATCCCTGATGGAGGATCGCAGGAATCGTGGGAAAGTGGGGTCCTTTCATCGGATTGGCTGGCCCAGCGCTGTTTCAGCTGTGGAATGGCCAAATGGGGGAGGCCGCTTGATGGATGAGGTCTCCAGGACTCTAAATATATCCAAATCTTATTATGTGATATCATCTACTGTTAAATTCTGCTCCGTACTTCTAAAATTTTTATTTTTATACTGTATTGAGGATTTGTTCTATTCTGTGTATTGTATTGTATTGTATTGTATTGTATTGTATTGACCCCCTTCTTTTGACACCCACTGCATGCCCAACCCTACCTGGAAAGGGGTCTCTCTTTGAACTGCCTTTCCTGAGGTTTCTTCCATTTTTCCCTACAAGTTTTTTTTTGGGAGTTTTTCCTTGTCTTCTTAGAGAGTCAAGGCTGGGGGGCTGTCAAGAGGCAGTGCCTGTTAAAGCCCATTGCGGCATTTCTTGTGCGATTTTGGGCTATACAAAAATAAATTTTATTGTATTGTATTGTATAAATTATAAATCATTCAAATGCCTACTTGTAGAATGCATAATGCTGCAAAGAACAGCTTTAGTAATACGGGTGACGACATATCTCTCACTATAATACTCTCATAAATATCCATTCTTCGCCTCGTGCAATGTTTTTATGCAACACTGAATGTATGTCTTATAGTATACATCTATATATAATTGTTTTCGCCTTCAATACACATATACATACATGCATACATACATAAAAAAATACATTATATACATCCACTGTGCTGAAAACAGTAGTGGTGCAGCGGTAGCGTTGCCGCTCCATAATCAGGCTTGCGTGGGTTCGGGTCCCATGTCCACCCATTATGAATTGTCACCCCATTGTCTGTTTTTCTTTTCTTTTTCATTTAACAGCAAATTCCACTGTGGACCGAGAGTGAGTAAGCCGAGAACACTAGTAAAGATACATCAAATGGAAATGGGCATCTTGTTTTATGTCTATAACAAAAAAAATTATTTGAGTGACAATTCCAACTGTTATTGTACTTGTTGATGGCGGGTTTAGCTGTTTAAACTTTTAAATATTACTAGGGGGCATCGCCCCCTGCTCGCTTCGCTCGCCAACCCCCATGTTTGGTTTTCCGGATACACACTTTTAATATTTTTTTTTCTTTGAATTGTTGCTATTTCATTAGTTTCACTTTTATTTCAGAACTTCTGTAAAAACAATATTTGTAATCTTGCGAGTCCCAATATGCTGAATCTTTTTAATGAGGTCAGGCTAGGTTTCTCTGTTTGGAATTTCAGCACAGACAAAACAATCTACATCATCAGCAAAGTAAAAAAGTAAGTAGGGTTCTGCATTGGACTCCTGTCTGTAAAGTCATGCTATTTTCCTCTCACAGTTCCAAAAGTACATGGGGTTACCAAGGTGATACCCCAGCTTTTGTCTAGGTTTTTGTACAACAGCTAGACAGAACGTTTGTGACTCCTGGGGTAAACGTAGCTTTTTAAATAAGCAGACAGATAAATATATATACATGAACAAAGTAACCAATAAATGCATGTGCGGTAAACTCCGTTTTTGAAATTCTCAAGATTCTTTATTTGTCACATGCATAGTTATACAGGACAATACGCAGTGAAATGAATCCTGATCTGCTTATCAAAAACTGTGCAAAGTTAGAAGAATATTAGTTAGATTAACAAAAAGTCATAGATTGAAAGATAACAGTATAGTAGAACATAATAAATAAGTACAATTATGTGAATAAAGTAGAATTAAGTGTTAAATTGCAATAGTGTAGTAATTATTGTGCAAAACCAAAGTTAGACTGGTGCATAGTTAAATGAGGCAGCTTGTTTGTTTGCGCTACTGAGATCTTTACTTTCTTTTTTTTTATATTTTCTAATTTTCCTACTTTCATAGCCTTTAACTTTCTCCACGTGTATAGCGCCGTTTTTTTTTTGTTTTTTTTTTTTAGCCTTTCTAATTTCACTGGTTTCATAGTCTCTAACCTGCTCTGCATGGGTTTAGCGCCAACGTTTGTAAACGTCTTTATGAAGTTCTAGTTTGTCATTTTACTCATTGTCTTTTAATTCTGAGCTGTACAGTACAATACATAGAACAGAATAAATCCTCAATACAATATAAAAATTCTAGAAGTACGGAGTAGAATTTCACATTAGATGATGATATCACATAATATGATTTGGATTTGTTTTAAGTCCTGGAGACCTCATTCATCAAGCTGCCTCCCCCATTTTGCCATTCAACATCTGAAATAGCGCTAATCTGATGAAAGTACCCCTCATTCCCACATCCCCATTCATCAGGGATTACTTTACCTTAGGCAGGCAATCTACAATTTAAAGAGATTGTTATTTTCTTGTGAATTGTTACATATGCATTATTTTCACTTTTACTTTAAAACCTTTTGTAAAAACAATACTTGTTTCTTTATTTCCTGCCCCGTGCGCGTTTACATCTCTTTCTTCCCAGATGTATAATACTGCTCGTGTTGTGAAGGGTGTTGTGGCTGAACGTACGCTAAGGATATGCCTTTGGATCATTTGCTGTCTTTTTGCTGCTTGCTAGCTGCCTCTTCTGCCTGTCGCATGTCGTTGTTTTAAGAGCTGGTAGCACATGATGCTTGCCTGCCAATAGCAACCCAACAACTGCTAGCTTAGAGGTCTGTTGACTTGTTTTAAATGATGGCTCACTGCCTGGTCTCGCGTGACGTTGTAAAAGCAACACTTGTTTTTTATTACTGGCCCCGGACATGTTTGAATTCTTTCTTGAAGGATGTATAATGCTGCTCGCGTTCGAAGGGGGGTGGGGGTAGGGGTTATAGCTGCTGTCGCGCTGCCCTTCGATCACTTTAAAGCCTGTACAGCCGCTGTCCTTTTTGCTACAGCCCTGGGACAATCTCTTGGCACCAAGTCTCATGTTTACGGTCCCCGCAAGACGCACCGTGGCAAGTCTCCTTGGTCTTGTGGGTCTTTTAAATGTCTTTTGAGATTATCACGTATCGTAGCCTTGCATTTGCTTTCCATTCCAGGATTTCCTTTTATATATAGAGAGACATTATTAAGGTGGAATGTGTTCTTACTTTGAGCGTTGGGGGGGAGCTACACGGTAAATGTGTTAGTAACTGGGATTGCACTTCTATAACTGGAAGATTGCTTAGGAATAATACAAACTGGACAGTTCTCATATGTCTTTTAGGAAATGTTTTATTATTGCACTGCGCTGTGACTAAGACAACTTTTTACTGATCGCCTATCCGGACCTTGAACATGTGTTCACGAGGGAGGGATGCTGCTCTTAAAAGCAAATGCTTTTTCGACAGCAGGTCCAGATGTGTTTATCCCACTTCTTTTTGTTGCCTCAGCACTCAAGAGGATCTTTAATGCCGACCTTGATACATACAATGCTCACTTGATACAGTACATGCACTGCTCACCTTGGAGTGTCCCGTGTGTGTCTATGTGTCGGTGACTGATCTGCGCCGTGTCTCTCAGCCTCTCTGATGTGCTCCGGATTAACACCTTTGAATGTTTGGTGCAGCACAGCAAATTCAACCTGATCTACCACAGTGGGTTTGTTATCACCTTATTCAATGGAGGGGTTCATGGACGTCAAATGGCAATGAATAGAAGACGGATTAATGTAAATACATGAGCTGCCTTACGCAATTTGTCATTGCATTTTGATGGTGATTCTAAGTGGGGATGATTCCCGAACAGATCTCTTATGCGATCCTTCCACCGTATCTATCAAAATTATTTAGTTCAAATTGGTTATAAAGACTTCACTCCTGATCATTTTTTTTTTATTATTAATTTTGATGAGTCTTTAATTCGGATCGAACTCGGGCTAGCACTACACTCAGAATTTGAAAAGCAACCACCTTAGTCAGTTGAGCCACTGATGGCACCTTTTCTTCATAGCGAACTTGTTACTTTTGTGCTGCACAAAATATTGTAAAGTATTAATAAATGAAATATTTCAATACTTGATCGAATAATAACATCTGTGATTTAAGGATTTCACCTTTTCTTTCTCAAATGTGCTTACCTATATCATGGAAAATTACAGGGATAAACCTTTATTTTCCGTCTACTCCGTTTTAATTAAGTCTGAACAAAGAAAACATTTAATGCTATTAAATGTGATCTCAAGAAAAGATGAGGGTTAATTATAATACTAATAACAGGAGTGATTATAATGATACAGTGCAAAAGTAAATATTCACTGAAAGAGCCGGGGATCCATGAGTGAGGCATCTTATTTTGTTTAACTCTCGCTATCGTATAGTGCATTCTGCCTGTCGGCATTATATATGGTTGAAATAGTTTACTGTCAAATAATGCAAAGAGTATGCGACATGTGTTTCGCCCTAATTCTGGGCTCATCAGGCGTACACACTCACTGCACCCCCCTCTCGGGGAATTGAACCTCGGACGTCAGCGCCAGAGGCAAAGCCTCTAACGTTGCGCCACGGCGTGTGGTTCATTCATTTGACAGCATGTAGATCGGGGTAATTACATTCATTGCATTCGTAGTCTGTGTCACAATCTGATTGTATGGGTGGTTACCTAGCAGGTAACGCTTGTGGTTGGTCAGCTAGTCAGCTAACATCCGCCACGGTGCCCTCATTTCAGTTGCGAGAAGCAGATCATAGACTGATTGTATGGGTGGTTACCTACCAGGTAACGCTTGTGGTTGGTCAGCTAGTCAGCTAACATCCGCCACGGTGCCCTCATTTCAGTTGCGAGAAGCAGATCATAGAATGTTTGAAATAGTTTACTGTCAATCTACATGCTGTCAAATGAATGAACCACACGCCGTGGCGCAACGTTAGAGGCTTTGCCTCTGGCGCTGACGTCCGAGGTTCAATTCCCCGAGAGGGGGGTGCAGTGAGTGTGTACGCCTGATGAGCCCAGAATTAGGGCGAAAAACGTGTCGCGTACTCTTTGCATTATTTGACAGTAAACTATTTCAACCATTCTATGATCTGCTTCTCGCAACTGAAATGAGGGCACCGTGGCGGATGTTAGCTGACTAGCTGACCAACCACAAGCGTTACCTGGTAGGTAACCACCCAATCAATCAGATTGTGACACAGACTACGAATGCAATGAATATATATATATATATATATTTTTTAGACATCAGACGCTAGAAGCTGCTGACGAACCCTTCTCTTTGTTGTCAGTCTGTAGCAGCGAAAAAGTAAAAGCAATAAGGGTTTTAACAGACGTCATTGAAGTGGATCATGAGTTTGTGTAACGTTAATGAAAATGGCCAGGAGGTGTCACTAGAGAGGTGAGTGTCAAATGCTTCAAAGCTTCGATACTATTTCCGACACAATTGCTTCAAACGTTTTGATGCTTCGTGAGGCTTCACTCCGTCCATCATTAAACAAGACTACTTAGCTGGCAAGCATTAGGTCAACAAATGATTTTGGGGACAGGTATGAAACCAGTGTGTCACACCAGAATTTTATTAGTCTAAATTTACCAATTTGGTTTTAAATCAGAAGCCATTAAGTACCACAAAGCCCTATTGGCTGCAGGGTTTTGACAGAATGTCTATAAATTTGCTTGCCTTACCCCTCCCTATCTCTCTTACACCATCATCATGAAGGGGCAACTCTTTCTCACCATCATGATGAAGGAGCATCTCACACACCATGAACTGAAAGGAAGACCACACTGAGAAACGCAACTCGGCAGCCATATTGAGACAGGCATGAAGCCTGTCCTGAAGAAAGCCATAAAATGATGACTTAACTAGAGACATTTAAAGTAACTGCAAGTCCGTGTGCTGCCTGAAATTACATATCAACATTTATCAGGTTGTATGGTTGCTAACTCAAACGTACTTTGCATATTGTTATTACTTTATGAATATTATCAATAATACATTATTTAAGTTATAACTTAACTCCTGCTTGTCCTTTTACTCTATGTAATTACCCGAAGTTACAGATGTAGAAGGAAAGGTGGAGAGAAGTTATAAAGTACAATACCTTGTAAACAGTGGTAAGTCTATGGGATTTGAAGCATTCTGACAAAGGCTACTCAGTAAAGAAAACAAAAGGGGAAAGTAGACAGAGTAATATAGAACTCTACCAAGACAAAAACAAATACCTAGATGTGAACTGCTGTGTTCTGCAAACATTTAGACAAACACTTAAAACGTCACACAATCACTCACATCCTTTCACTACATGCGATAATTACATTTTAATTTATAATAGCTATTAATTAAAACTCAGGGATACTACATCATTACATAGGATTAAATTAAATCTCAAGAAAAAAGTTTATTTCTACAGCACACTTTCACAGAAATGATGTAGCTCAAAATGCTTTACAAGATGTCAAAATATAAGTTATATGCAAAGAAAAGCAAGATTTATTAAAATATAGAAATCGGTTGTTCTACCAACTAGAAACAACAAAAGCTACTAGTGGTGCCTACTCACTCAAAAACATTGACTTTTTTTATACCACATCCTTTACATGTACTATAAAAATTCATAATTTTGTTGCTTCAAAGTGAACAATATAAACATTGGCGATTATTATTTCTACTTATTTCGCCAGTGGTGAATGAAATCATTGAAACTTTAATTATATTGTAACAGATGCAAAAGGCCATATTAACTAAGTGTCAGTACGGAGGGAGATTCCACCTTGGGGATTTGTGAACTGCATTATGCTAGAGGCTGGTTTATACCTGAACTGTCTGCACTGTTTCCAAACAATGTGGTGCAGCAGACATTGCAGCAATGTATCACAAATGGTGAATTTTAAGGAGAGGCTGGTTACGTTTGTGTCAAAATGATGAATGAAGGGCTGAATATGCAACAAATCATCAAAATGAAAGGAAGACATGAAAACATTAGAAATTCCTTTTTAGTGCCCTTTCCGATTTCGTGTAAGCGCACTAAGATACGGTTGTCATGTTTTCATGCATGTTTGCGTGCAGTTTCTATTTTGATTTAACACATGCTCCATACAAAATGCCTGTCCATCAATAAACATACACATGCAGTCACCTGCCCACTGTTTCCTCACACACAGCAATGTCATGAAGTCTGCATTTTAAGGTTGTAGGTGTATTACATGTTACTATAGTTTTAACGGAGTACTCCATGATTGACAGCGGACAGTAAAATTTGTTAAAATGGTATTGAAAAATACTACTTATCTGCCGTCTCTTCCATTGATTTGGCTTGCGTACTAAATGTTCTATAACGAATAAATTCTTCAAAGGGACCCCATCAACAAAGAAACTTGGAAAAATAGATTTAGTAAAATACTAATAACAGTAATAATTATAATTAATAATTCTTTACTTGACACCCATTAACTCTGTACAAAGACATTTAAAAGAAAAATCTCCACGCTACTATTTAGATCTGGCAGTGCCATGCTGACACTTCAGTATGCGAGCAATGGTACAAGAATGCATTCAGACTTCTTTCTTTTGGGCACATACACCGTCATATCTATAGACACTAGTGTGGAGAGTCGCTCACGTACTGGAGAGTCTATAGCTGCAGGTGGAAGTTACCGCCGCACTTTTTGTAACATTACACATTGCCCGTGTCGTTCAAACACAGGAAACTCTGCAGTATACTTGTGACTTTAATGTAATTCCTATTGCATTTGGCTTGCATAGCCTTCATTATGCCAGTGTTTCTCAGCATTTATACTCCTCTGAATTGTTTTTTTTTTTTTTTTTTTTGTTTTTTTTTTTTTAATTCATTCATTCATAGCAACAACTGCAAGTCACCTCCTTGGTGAAACAAACACAATCAGGTGTCCTCTTTTACGAAACAAACTTGCTTAGAAACAGGGAAACATTTATAAAAAATTTCAGGAGTAATAATAGAACACATACACCGCAGAATTGTGACACAACTATACAGAAAGAAAATTAACATGATTTAGAAAGTAATTTTACAACTCTGCTAAAGAAACAGTTTAAATTTTACATTTAAATGCTAATATTATAATTTTTAAAATATAAAGAAAAATTACAATACTTATCAACTGCATAGAAAGAGGTAAAAATATTTAATTTTAAAGACTTATTGTATTCTAATTTCAGCACCAAAAAAAATCAGCTGCCCTGACAGACTGTGCCCTAAATATTCTGGTAACTGACATGAGACCACTCCCAAAGGTAGTTCAATCCAGGTTTCAATCTGCCTTCAAGGGCACATTTTAATAAACTGATGGAGAGTATAGATCAGGAAATATTTCAACAAGTGAAGACTTGCATTAAAGCTGCCAACAGCAAAATTGCAATCACCACCAATATATGGACAAGTGTGGCAACTGAAGCCTACCTTGGCATAACATGCCATTTTATTGGAGGAGACTGGAACATGAGTCAGTCTGCCTTATCACCTGCATCCAACACAGTTGACTGGTTGGAGGAGATTGTATGCATTAAAATTCCTCCCAGCAAAATTGTTGCTATTGTGCATGATAATGGTGCAAATACCGTGGATACCGCAAACATCTTAAGCCTGGTTTATACTTCAGGCAAGATGCTGCTGCTACACAAGAGGTGTACTGTTAATATTCCCACATGTACCTAATGTAAATCTGGAATATTCCACTAGGTGGCAGTGCGAGACATCATCACAGTGAGAAAACAATGTTCGGCTTCGCTGTGTTGGGAATTTAATGGATGTTTTGGGCAATTCACAGGACACCTTGCCACAATATCTTTCAAAAGGATAGATGTTTAATGATTACATCCATCAATCCAGGGACACGTCCATTCCAGCAAGCATTGGGCACGAAACAGAATCCCTGGATGGGGGATCAGCTCATTACAAGGTGAATAAAATCACACACACACATTAGTATTATTTTAGCATGTGGTAAAGTGAGGTCTGCCGCTGATGTCGAGCTTTTAAATAAATAATTGCCGTATTTGCAACTTTGTGTTGGGGGGCGTGTGGTAGTGTGGCGAGATCAGTTCCCATGCATGAAGTGGGAACGGACAGCCCTGTACTTAGTGCACTGATGCAGGATCGCCTGTAACCCTAATTGACGCTGAAAGCTGCTGATTGCTGCAGCTGTGCCACGTCCCTATTTTGAAAAAGGGAAGCATGAGTGTGAAGGAGAGCAGAAAGAAAAGAAAGAAGAAAAACGGTCGTTAAAGAGAGAAAGAGAGAGCAGAAGGCAGGAGGCTTAAGGAGACAGTGCGGGCAGGTGAGAGCAAGGTAAGACAGCAGGCTCAGGAGAGAGAAGGCAGGCAGCAAAGAAGACAGACCTTGGAGAGGAAGGTGTGGCCGACACTCGGGAATGTTGAAGTGGGTCACTTTGGCTGAACACATTTAATGAGCAGGAGTGACCAGATGCCTGAACAGCTAGTCTCAGGACAGCGGGGGTCAAGGAGGGGTTAGGAGGCTAGCTCCAATGTGAGTGTCTTGGCCACTGGGGATCCAAGCCTAGGTCTACAGAGGGAGCTTTTTTGAACACTTGTTTTGTTTTGACTTCTTTTTAATAAGAGCACCTGTACTTTCTCCTCCTAAAAACGAAGAGGAAGCAAGGAGCCGACCTGCACTGTCACATAGTATCACCAAAACCCCAAACCTGCATGTCCTAGGAAGGAAACCAGAGCGTACTGTGGAAACCCACCAGGAAAACATGTAAACTCCAGGCTGGGAATAACAGGGACGTGACTCCCTACTGCAAGGCAGCAGTGTTACTGCTCCGCCACTGTGCACCTCCACATGTGTAATTATTAACAGTATTATTTAAATTAAAGTTTTATCTGTAAAATGTAACATACATGCTTCAACACATTTCATCATGAAGGTTATATCAAGTATAGATCTAAGATTTTTAACGTGCAGAGAGCTGGAATAGCATACATTTAATGTGTTCTGTATGGCAATTGTGGTCTGCTGCTGCAGTCAGCGCAGGAAGAAGCCCCAGAAGCACGTAGTGATTAACAACTGAGTTAGTTTTATGATGACATTTACAGCATTCTGCTTTAATGACAAAATAAACTGAGATTAAAGTGGAAATTTCCACTTTAATCACAAAACAGACCCTTTTTTCTTCACTGTGTTACGATTTTTTTTCTCTGTGGCTTAAATATGCTTCCGTACATTCTGACACTGTTGCAAAGGTGCAAAACAAAAAAAAACAACTAAAGATGGCACAGAAGATGGTATGCGAGACCTTTAAAATATATTGTGTCATTACAATGGGGAATATGCAGCGCATGTATTGTCTGTCTGAGAAACAGATGAAGAAAAGCACTACAAATACATTTGTATGTCAGCATTAAGTTTGAAGATTTGCTTCATCACATCAAACTATTCATCAAACATCGAAGCACACACATTGATCCTGTAGGATCTCCAAAGCGGCTTGCTGTCACGTGTTGACAGTAAACAAAGACTTTGACATCACATTCCAAACTGAACACCTCAAATTTTTTGCTGGTACTGCAACTCATGCAGGCGTCACATGAATTTCTGAGGAGGTGTCAAATGAATGCTGGAAATGCGTGGCAGCATGTTCCGAGTGTGAAGTTTAAGCATGGATTGTCCTCTATATGCTGCCATGACCACACCTTACAGTTGGGAATTAATTCCAGACTAAATCATCCAGGCTTTTCAAAAGCTACTGGAACAGCACGCTGCCTTGTGGGCCATTTTAAAAAAAAAAAAAAAAAGTGAGCAAGCCTCCATCAAGCTGAAAGAAAAAACGGCTGCAGATGGGAACATCCGAGTACTGCACAAACTTGTATAAGATGGAACAGTACATTCTACATGATAGCTCAACTGGTTAAGCAAAGGTGACCAGTAACTGCAATACTGTATGACCATACTGTCTCACAGGTAGGCAAGAAATGACATGAAATCCGTAACATTGCAAGTGTTCCATGTTCACGCTAAAGTACAAACTCAGGCACTTGAAGTGAAAAGGCAAGTATATCAACAAAAGCATCAAGAAAAAAAACTGTGCTACCAGTACCTCCACCAGTAATGAAGCTGCTGGACCTACAACTGCTGTCACTGCCACTTTACTTGACTCACTCCTTGGCCCGGGAAACAGCAGTGAAGAAGATAACAGAGATCAGGAAGCTGAAGGACTCTAAGGAATGAGATCCTAACATAATTTGGACAGAAACAATCTGCCAAAGAAGAAAATCCACTGGAGTAATGAGGCTAGATACCCCTCTCTGGCCAGGCTTGCAAAGACCTACCTACATATCCCTGCCACCTCAACACCAGAGTCTCTTTTCGGTGGTAACAAAACTTAGCCATGAACATGACATGAAAAAAAGCACGAAATGTCAACTTTAATCTCAAAATTTCCACTTTAATCACGTAGTTTATTTTGTCATTAAAGTAGAACATCATAAACTTCATCTTAAAATCATTTAATTTACTAGTTACTCAAATACCATCATAACTAAAGTAGCACATTAAATGCTTTGTTTTGTATTTGATCTTCTATGTGCTCTGTATTTGATCTTCTATGTGCTCTATGCGTGTGAATCACTACGTGCTTCCGGACCTTCTCTTCCTCCGACAGGACACAGAATCCATTACATTCGTAATATTACAGCTCTCTGAATAATTAAAATACTGAGATGTATACTTGATATAATTTTCATGATGATAGGAGTTAAAGCATGTTATTAAATATGGGAACACTGTGGCATAGTGAGTGTTCACGTCTCACGCAAGATGCTTGCTGCACCATGCGTGACTTTCGATGAAATATTTTATTACAGAAGTACTGTCTCTTTCAAACGTACTAACTCCCAATTCCTGTCCTTACTTTTCTTTCTCCAAATACCGAATCGCCACACAATCAGCTCTGTAATAGATGTTAAGCCATCTGTAAGCTTAGAATGGCAATTCTTCAAAACTTTTAAGGAACATTGAAATATCTTCGTAGTGCATGTTTAATTATCCCATCCATCTATCTATCCTTCCAGTGTCATGCCAGCCACAGCAAGAATACAGCGCGAGGCAGGAACAATCCGTGAAAGGAGCTCCAGCTCCTCGCTAGCGCTGTGGCACCGTGTAGTTAAAAGTTAAAGTTTTATCTGTATAATATAATAAACATATTTCGCTGCATTTCATCTTAAAAATGATATTGTCATCATATGTAAATATATGCTTTATAAAGTGGCTCAGGTTGTGCAATATTATAACTGTAGTGCAAGTTTACAGTGAGGTGACTGTACTTATAAGTACAAATAGTTCTACAAGGAGCACTTGATGGACTGATTTGAGAGCGTTTATAGCTCCTGGGATGAAACTGTTTCTGAACTGCAAGGTCCATACAGGAAAGGCTCTGAAGCATTTGCCCTGTGAGAGCAGTTCAAATAGACAGTATGGCTGAGGCAGTGTGTGCTTGATGCTGTATACTGATACTACTCTTTCCAGTCAGCTGCTGTAGATCTGTGATTCCCCACTCAGATACAGTGATATAAATACTCCGAGTGGTGCAGTGAGAGTAATATGGAAAAAGATGATCCGCTGTGGCAACCCCTAACAGGAGCAGCTGAAAGAACAAGAAGAAGAAGGTGTAGTGAGAGTAACAATGCTAAAGCAGCTATTGTATTTAGAATAGTTTGTGAACCATTATATTGTTACAGGTTAATTACAATCAGATGCATTAAACTAATACACAATATGCGGTTAATTTCAGTGTATTTATAAAGCCGCGTCAGGGATGTGGATCTAAAAAAGGAAGGGTAACCACACAGGAACAGTAGCACTGCTTTGATGCTGGGTGCCGCCACTCTGAAAAACCGAGCTCAGAACTTGCGAACACCAGGGTATGAGCTACCATGGAAATATGTGTGGCTTTACGCCAAGTCTAGGTTTTATACATCGCGAATTGAACATGGAAACGTTCTCACGCAACATTTTTGTGTGTACGCACCATTTATACATGAAGCCCCTGGTGACACTGGTGCAATTTAAGAGTTAGTTTTTAAAGCTACTGATGTAGCAGTTTCAGATAGAGTTTGCTTTCTAAGCCACTGTTGGAGTTCATTCCACTTTAAAGTGTTTTTCACACTCTTGCGTATTTTAAACTCTTTTGTTATATATTGTAGTTAGAAAAGTTATATTTAACTCTTGCTCAAGTCATGGAAGAAATGATGAAAAAAATTCCAATAAAATTTTGGTGATAAAAGTTTTTAATTCTGATTAATGGAAAAAATAAATTGACATGTTAATTGATTATCAAAATATTCACTAGTTGCAGGCCTGCTTGCTTGATTAAATCACACATACTACAAGAACCAATATTTTTTTACATATAATTAAATAAATTGAACATATGACTGCAAAATGAAGTAAAAGTGCTTAAGAAGACAAAGACAAAACATTTATATTTATAAACATTTTAGTAACAATTAACAATAATAAGGGAAGTTTATTATTTTGTGCAACATCTGGTGGTACTACGCCAAACTGGCCATTAATGCAGAAATGCCACTGGACATAATTAAAGAGAAAGCAGATCTGGGCATGCTTTGCATTGCTTCACTTTACTTTTTAATGCACATAAGATACCCAAACAAAATTACTCAAACATGTTAAACGTATTCTTCGATTAATTTATTTTTCTTCATCAACTTTCTTTCTGAACACTATAGGACATGGGGTTCTTACTTATCACTCTTTCATATAAACCGAGGCACTGTGCATCTTGTACATGGTTCAAATGATGGAACCCCCACCCTAATGCCAGCCTTACCCACAACTAGTGCTGGGCGGTATGACCAAATGTCTATATCACAGTATTTTTCAAAATTATACCAGTTTCACGGTATTGGACGGTATTTGTTTCCCATGCATGAGTGGATGTTAACCACAATTTCCACTGCAATTACTGGCTAAGAATAACCTATTCCACTGTCATAAGAACTGTACATTGTACAAAAAAAAACATTTTAATGTGCACACAAGTATTAATACAGGTTTGCATGGCCCCATAAAGTGATAGTTTTCAATGGGGTGGCACTAGTGAAGAGAAAGAGTTACATTGCATGACAGATGCAGTCAAAATATAGAGCCTTTTTATTGAACAATGTTTGCAAACAACTTAAACTAAAATTTTGACAACATATTTCCAACCATCCACACAGGCATTTAGACTTAGTAAAATATCCAGAGGTGCTTGTCAAATGTTGTATGGCACTGAAAACGTCTTGAGAGGCACTGCTATTTCTCTAAGATTATAAATAACAATGCTAGTAATCCCAGAGTCTTATTCTCAACGATTGATCATCTGTTAAACCCAAGTAACTCAAAAGAATGCATCCTAAGTACTTCAAGTAAAACCTGTGAGGCTATCGCTGTATTTTTCAATCAAAAAATTAATGATATTCGAAATAATATAGTATATCTCACCCAAAACTAAGGATCCTCCTAAACCCCAGTATTCCGTTATAAACAAATTGAAATCTTTCACTAGGATAGATTTACCTGATTTACATAAAATAATTTCTCAAATGAAATCCTCCACCTGCGTCCTTGACCCAATACCAACAAATTTTTTCAAAGAAGTATCAGGCGTGCTAATCGATAATATTCTTGACATAGTAAATTCATCATTAGATACGGGGGTCGTCCCAGACTGTCTTAAGACTGCTGTAGTTAAAACCCTACTTAAGAAAAATAACCTTGACCCCTCTGCTCTTGAAAATTTTAGACCCATCTCTAACCTGCCTTTCTTAAGTAAAATTCTAGAGAAGGCAGTCATTATGCAGTTAAATGAGCACCTTAATAAACATGCTATTCTTGCTAAATTTCAGTCAGATTTTAGAACAAATCACAGCACAGAAACTGCACTCGTTAAAAAGTGGTAAATGATTTGCGGGTAAATGCAGACAGAGGCCATTTATCTGTTCTCATCCTCTTAGATCTGAGTGCCGCATTTGACACCATTGATCATAATATTCTTAAAAATTGCCTTAGTCAGTGGGTGTGACTCTCTGGCAGTGTCTTAAATTGGTTTGAATCCTACCTGGCAGGGAGAAAATTCTTTGTTAGTTGTGGTAATTACAACTCAAAGACACATGATATCCTATATGGTGTTCCACAAGGCTCTATCCTGGGTCTGCTGCTCTTCTCAATCTACATGCTTCCATTAGGTCAGATTATCTCAGGGCACAACGTGAGCTACCACAGCTATGCTGATGACCTGATGACCCAAATCTCTTGATTCACTAACACAATGTCTGACTAGTATTTCAGAATGGATGAATAGTAACTTTCTCAAGTTAAATAATGAGAAAACTGAAATCTTAGTAATTGGCAATAATGGATACAATGAGGCTATTAGAAATAAACTGGAAGCATTAGGATTAAATGTCAAAAAGGAGGTAAAAAGCTTAGGGGTAACTGTTGACTGTAATCTAAATTTTAAATCGCATATTAATCAGATCACTAGGACATCATTTTTTCACTTAAGAAACGTAGCAAAAGTTAGACCTCTTATATCATTGAAAGATGCTGAGAAATTAGTTCATGCGTTTGTTTTCAGTCGACTAGATTACTGTAACGCACTCCTCTCACGGCTACCCAAAAAAGACAACTAGTGCAGAATGCAGCTGCTAGAATCCTTACCAGGAAAAGAAAATCCGAGCACATCTCTCCAGTTTTGATGTCACTACAATGGTTACCTGTGTCATTCAGGATTGACTTTAAAATTTTGCTTATGGTTAATAAAGCCTTAAATAATCTCGCCCCATCCTATATATCGGAATGTCTGACGTCTTATATTCCAAATCGCAACATCAGATCCTCAACTGAGTGTCTCCTTAGAATTCCAAGAGCAAAACTTAAAAGAAGTGGTGAGGCGGCCTTCTGCTGTTATGCACCTAAAATCTGGAATAGCCTGCCAGTAGGAATTCGCCAGGCTAATACAGTGGAGAACTTTAAAAAAACTGCTGAAAACACATTATTTTAACATGGCCTTCTCATAACCACTGTAATTTAATCCTGATACTCATTATAATAACCATTCATGGTGGCTCTAAAATCTGTACTAACCCCTACTCTCTCTTCTGTTTCCTTTTCCAGTGTCCTTTTGGTGGTGGCGCAACTTTAAGTACCATGATGTTCCAATAATGATGGATGGATTAAAAGTCAGAAGTCTGTATGACCATCAGCATCAAGTGACTCCGTGAGAACCCTAACTACAAAGAGGACTATTTCATTTATGTTAGGTAGAATGCCCAGAGGGGACTGGGCGGTCTTGTGGCCTGGAACCCCTACAGATTTTATTTTTTTCTCCAGCTTTCTGGAGTTTTTTTTTTTTTTTTTTCTGTCCACCCTGGCCATCAGACCTTACTCCTTTTCTAGTTAACTAATGTTGCCTTATTTTAATTTCTTATTTTGTCTTTTATTTTTCTTCATTATGTAAAGCACTTTGAGCTACTTTTTGTATGAAAATGTGCTATATAAATAAATGTTGTTGTTGTTGTAGAAAGGGAATAAATAGTAAATATTTTTTGTAAACCAACTACACTTTGTTAATTTTAACAATCTCTGTCCACTGACATGTTAAAGTGAATTTTTAAACAACTTTACCATCATTAAACATATTTAACCTAATAAATAATAACAATAAAATAAATAATAGTGCAACTTCCAGTAATAATACTATTGCTTCCAAGACTTCAAGCCCAGGAGCATTACACAGTATTCAGCAAATAAAAATAAAATAAAATAAAACAAGTGCAACTTGGTGATGACATCTTTACCAACTGAACCATCATTAAGGCAAACTGCATTAATATGGACCTGGCTTCAAGCTAAGCTATCTATATATATAATTCACTAAGACCATGGCAAGCAAGACGCACGCAAGACAGAGCCCCGCCCGCCAACTCTTTCCCTCCTCCCGCGTCATGGGATACGCACGACAGAGCCCTGCCCGCCAACTCTAACCCTCCTCCTGCTGCGTCCACCCTCGCTCTCGAGGCATGTGCACTGCCTGCTCATATGCCTGCCCCCAGCGATTTCTGACAAATGCTCCCTGTCATTATGCGTGGCTCCCGAGCACTTACTGTCGCCGGTTGCATTAACAAGCAACCTTTGTGGCGTCACATGCATGTACGTACACTGACGACAAATATGACAGCTCTTCCTCACGAACAAGATTTCGCAAGACGGGAAAAACGGAACACCTGCAACATTACCTTCACATCGTTTTCCTTCTATTGCTGATCCCGTTCAACAACTATGTGGCGACATCGACTTCTCTACTGTGACTCTGGAACAACTCAGTACGCGAGCTATATTAAGCATCACCAACGAAGACTCGTTACACCTTAATGAACAGGTACTGAAACTTGTCCCTACCGACGAAGTAACTTTCACCAGCATTGACTCCATCGTCACAGACGATCCCGCACATCAACTTTCATTCCCCGAAGAATTTCTTAGCAGTCTTACTCCCACTGGCATGCCTCCGCATAAACTCAAAAATTAAAATTGGTTCAGTCGTCCTGCTTCTCAGAAACCTCATGCCAGCAAGAAGTCTCTGTAAAGGCACTAGACTGACTGTTACCAGCATTCACCTCAATGTACTAGAGTTTAAAACAATCACAGCTGCTACCTCACAAACTGTCCTTATTCCCCAGATTTCCCAGACCCCATCAGATTCAAATTTGCCTTTTACTTTTACACACAGACAATTTCCTGTTAGATTGGCCTTTACAATGACAATTAATAAGGCACAGGGACAAACTTTCAAAAAGATATGCCTGTATCTGCCAAAACCAGTTTTCAGTCACGGACAATTATATGCTGCTCTCTCCAGAGTTCCATCTTTTCATTCACTCACTGTCGTTTCCTCAAACCCACCCCATTTGGACAACTGTGTCTTTCAGGAAGTTTTCACCCATCAATAAATAATTATGCGGTGCCGCAGGTTGGCTAGTATACATAAATAATAAAACTGCAACTTGCATTTATAATGCTATTTGTGGTATAGCCCTACGGAATCGTATTAGGGCCACTGTGAACAAAAAAAAAAACTATGCTGAGATTAAAGTCGACATTTCCACTTTATGCTTGTAGTTTATTTTGTCATTAAAAGTAGAATGACGTAAACTAAACTTCATCCTAAAATCAATGTTTGCTTTACTAGATTTTCTCAAACCCCGTCATAAGTTATGTAGCACATTAAATGCTTTGTGTTAAGTGTTCCCCGAACCAGTTGTTAATCACTACGCTCTTCTTAAACTGACTTCCTATTTCACTAAGAGGCAGCGATCGCCTATGATGAAAAACAATTTTGGACGGCGTTTTCCCTTGCCCGGACGCGGGTCACCGGGGCCCCACTCTGGAGCCAGGCCTGGAGGTGGGGCTCGATGGCGAGCGCCTGGTGGCCGGGCTTGCACCCATGGGGCTCGGCCGGGCACAGCCCGAAGAGGCAACGTGGGTCCCCCTTCCCATGGGCTCACCACCTATGGGAGGGGCCAAAGAGGTCGGGTGCAGTGTGAGTTGGGTGGTGGCCGAAGGCGGGGACCTTGGCGGTCCGATCCTCGGCTACAGAAGCTGGCTCTTGGGACCTGGAATGTCACCTCTCTGAAGGGAAAGGAGCCTGAGCTAGTGCGCGAAGTTGAGAGGTTTCGGCTAGATATAGTCGGGCTCACCTCGACGCACAGCTTGGACTCTGGAACCAATCTCCTTGAGAGGGGCTGGACTCTCTACCACTCTGGAGTTGCCCCCGGTGAGAGGCGCCGAGCGGGTGTGGGTATACTTATTGCCCCCCAACTTGGAGCCTGTACATTGGGGTTTACCCCGGTGGACGAGAGGGTAGCCTCCCTTCGCCTTCAGGTGGGGGGGACGAGTCCTAACTGTTGTTTGTGCATATGCACCGAACAGCAGTTCAGAGTACCCACCCTTTTTGGAGTCCCTGGAGGGGGTGCTAGAGGGCATACCTTCTGGGGACTCCCTCGTTCTGCTGGGAGACTTCAATGCTCACGTGGGCAATGACAGTGAGACCTGGAAGGGCGTGATTGGGAGGAATGGCCCCCCCGATCTGAACCCGAGCGGTGTTTTGTTATTGGACTTCTGTGCTCGTCACGGATTGTCCATAACGAACACCATGTTCAAGCATAGGGGTGTTCATATGTGCACTTGGCACCAGGACACCCTAGGCCTCAGTTCGATGATCGACTTTGTGGTCGTGTCGTCGGACTTGCGGCCACATGTCTTGGACACTCGGGTGAAGAGAGGGGCGGAGCTGTCAACTGATCACCACCTGGTGGTGAGTTGGCTTCGATGGTGGGGGAGGAATGTGGCGCCAGCACATCGCAGGGTGAATACGAGCAATACAAACACTAGCAGGATTACTATGGCATAACAAAACCCGCCATCCTACATGACTTTGAAAGGAAACTGAAGCACGCGGAATAAACCCACCACAAAAGAAACATGCAAATTCAAAGCAGGGAGCACGCTACGGTGCCCCCACATGATTAATACATGCTTTAATGCATTTCATCATGAAAATTATATCAAGCATTTATCTTAGCATTCTAAATGTTCAGGGAGCAGGAAAATCATGAAATGAATGTATTCTGTGTACTGTCTACGCCTCCTCTTAGTGCAAGAGGAAGTCAGTTTAAGAAGCACATAGCGATTAACATGGCTCCGGGAACACAACACAAAGCATTTAATGTGCTACATAAGTTATGATGGAGTTTGAGAAAATCTAGTAAATTAAATATTCATTTTAAGATGAAGTTTAGTTTATGATGTCCTACTTTAATAACAAATTATGAGAATAAAGTCAACGTCGACTTTATTCTCGTCATAAGCGTCGAGATTAAAGTGGAAATGTCGAGAATAAAGTCAACATGTCGTCATACTATTACACAGTACCCAGGTACATTACATAGTATTGAAAAAAATACAACTTGGCTTGTAGTATTATCCAGTAGTATAGGAACAGTATTTACACATTTGAACATAATGGTCCACATCCAACCTTTTAAATCTAAAGTATCTCCAGACAACAGACATGACTCCTTTTTTCTAGCAAAAGTTCTTCTGTGTCATCATGTTCAACTTTATCGTCTGCTACAGCTTCAGTTTCGGAATATTTTCTGCCCATTTTCAACGAGCAATACCTCCACTAACGCATGTGCTCCGTTGTATGCTTGTTTAGCGGTGTAGCAGTGAAAAAGGTCCCCCTTAAACAGTTTCCCACTGTGCCACATTCCGAACGTTGTTTAGGCAATTTAAATCAGTGTTGCGGTTTAAACGGTTTTTGGTATGAACCGGTATACCACCCAGCACTACCCACAACTGAGAGCTAATTAATAATTAAAAAAAGTCACCCACTATGTAATACAATCTCTTATTAATTAAAACAGAGTTTAGCAGAAACACAGGAGCTCAGCAAACCTATTTAATAATAGCATTAATTAATTCTTGCCAAATTCTAAAGCTCTCTACAGTTCCACACAAGGAAAATAGTATATATACAAATCTGTGTTTCCTTCATTTTGACAGTAAAAACAAAGTGTCTGTTCCTATGATGCTCCAACAGAAAACGAGAGGCTAGTGTCAAACATTGGCATATAAAATGTAGGGCTGCCACTAATGATTATTTTGTAAATGTCTAATCTATTGACTATTAATTAAGTAATTAATCTAACAACTAATTTTGTCCAAATAATTTAAATAGGAATATGAATGCTTGCTGCATTTATTTTTCTATTGAATAATATTATACGTAGAATTTGAAAGCAAAGAACATGAAATCAACCAAACATTTTTGACTTTCTAAACTTGTATTTTTAAAATAATGACCTTAAAACTGTTATGTACATAGATGTTTATTCATAGATTACACAAATACAGCTGCAATCTTATTTTTCCTAAATCCAAACGGGTTGTCTTGGCAATGTATATTTGGTATGAAGAGGCTTAACAGCAACAATTACTTATATTTTCTATAGCCAAAAAAAAAAAAAATCACAAAGAATGCTTTAATGGGATTAATAATGTTTGTAAAGTACAAATGCTACCACCTAAAAACATGCTGCATGAGAACACACATTTTTTAAAGAAAAGACAAAGATAAAACCTACACTTTTGCAACTCTGGTGTGTTTATTATGTAAGTTAAACTATTCTGTAACAGTTACTTTTAGCACTACCAACTCTGATATAGTTTTACTCCCAAGGATGCATAACGTTCACCACAGCGTCTCCAGACTCTTACGTGCTCAATGTGATCTTGCTTTCATCTGTAAAGAGAACAGGCCACCAATGGCAGAGCTGCCAATTGTGGTATTTTCTGGCAAATACCAATCAAAGCTTGACAGTCTGGGAACATAGGTCCCACTAAAGGCTCTCGTGTCAACCTCATGGAGGGTCAGAAACATGCAAAACAGTAGCCAGCTGAAGGTCATTTTGTAAGGCTCTGGAAGTGTTTCTCCTGTTCCTCCTTGCACAAAGGAGCAGATACCGGTGCTGTTGCGGACTTAGTGTTAAACCATGATGATTAATTAGTCCCTTCATTTTTTGAGTAGCGTATAATATATGTAACAATACAAAGTACAAATTCCAAAATAAATACAGTGGTACCTTGAGATACGAGTGCCCCAACATAAGAGTTTTTTGAGATACGAGCCGTCACTAGGTTGATTGTTTGCCTTGAGTTACGAGCCAAAATTCGAAATACGAGCCATCAAAGAGCTTGTCGCCGCACATTCTGAGGAACTGACGACGGAGGAGTTGACAGAACTACAGACGCGGCAACATACGGAGGTTCTGCAGGAGACCATGGAAGAGGTTGTCTCTTAAAGTGAGATAAAGGAAGTGTTTGCAATGTGGGAAAAAGTTTCAAACTTTAAAGAAAAGAAACACCCTGAAAAAGTTACAACTGTTCATGCAGCGGGGCTATTTAATGACACTTGCCTAACACTTGACTTTATTGAAAAGAAATCCTGAAAAAGTTACAACTGTTTGTGCAGTGGCGCTATTTAATGACACTTGCCTAACACTTGACTTTATTGAAAAGAAACACCAGTTGCAACTGATCGTGCAGCGGTGCTATTTAATGGCATTTGCCTAACACTTGACTTTATTGAAAAAAAACACCATTTGTAACTGATCGTGCAGCGGCGCTATTTAATGACACTTGCCTAACTCATTTCAGAAACATTCTAAAGGGGAGGACTAAACAAAGCTCCTTGGACAGATTTCTATTGAAATGCCTTGAGAATGAAAGTGACGAAAGCATGGCAAAAAGAAAAAAACTAGTGAAGAAGAAAATTAAGTTAAGCAAAAGTGAAGTGAAAGAAAAAAAGATTATAATACGCTAATTGGCTTCGCCAACATCCGTTTATTTCTTTAGATTCTCTTTTATGTATTAAGTTTTATTTTGTTTGTATACAATATTTGTTCATTATAAATAAATGTTTTCAACATAAGAAAAATGTAACAAAAAATTGGGGTGGTTTTTTGGGGGCTGGCACGAATTAATCTCATTTCAATTAATTTCAATGGGGAAAATTGATTTGAGATACAAGCATTTTGACTTACGAGCTCAGTCACGGAACGAATTAAACTCGTATCTCAAGGTATCACTGTGTAACAAAAGTAGCCAGAGCCCAATTGTCATCCAGTTCTGCTGTCTATGATTATTATTAGTATAGCATGTATTTACTGCAATACACATGTTTATATAATACAATTGCTGAAACAAACACACTACCAGCTTAACACTAGAATTACCAAAGCCTACGAAAAAACTCGTAAATCCGGCCCATCTTAAATCCCTTCGCACCTCTCCGTCAGTGTCTTTTGTCTTGTAAATGTGCTGATCAAGACAAGCAACAAGCAGCCTACTATTCCATCCCCCCACCGCCTCAGAACAGGCACAAAGTTTCCCAGTTCCAGCCTTGATTATCTGGGAGTGAAGCTCTGGAGTTTTAGAATGGAAACAGATCGTTATTTGGAATACATGCATTTCATTGTGTGTTCTGTTTCTACAATAATCTGTGTAAACACATCGGGGGGGGGGGGGGAAATAGTATGTATCGTGATCGTGAGAGAGAGAATAAAAGTGAAAAAAAAAAAAACGCTAACTTTAACAAGTACTATAAATTTACACTGACTGTTACAGACGCAAATCAAATGTATGTTTTTATTGTATAATGTTAACAATAAGAGCAGCGCACTACTCAAAACGGTATATATATGAGGCAGTCAGGATTGAACCAGGGGACTCTTGATTACAAGTCAGCAATTCTTACCACAGCGCCACGGAAGCTGTTGCATCATCCTTGAACCTTTTGTGGAAGTGTTTATTTGATCTTTGGAATTCAGGCTTCACACATTATATTGTTTATGCCTACATTTTGTCATTTACTACTAAAATATGAAAAACATTTCTGTTTTAACAATGTGTTCTGTTTCTACAATAATCTGTGTAAACTGATTACAACCGTACGAAGGCATGCGAATGAATTTGAATAATATGAATAATTCAAGTGACAATGAGATACGAATAAGGCAGCTTCACCAGCATTTGTGTGTCAGCTTTTATCCCTCCAGATAAGAGAATTTCCAGTACCATTGTCTCAAAACACCACACACATCTACAGTTATTCCCAGTTTCAAATAAAAACTAACAGTGTCAGATCTGGGTCGGGGGGTGGGTGTTGTATTGTGATTGTGACTGAGAGAATAAAAGTACAAAAATCAAAAAAGCTAGCTTTTACAAGTTCTATAAATTTACACCAGCTGTTATAGACACAAATCAAATGCACGTTTTTATTGTACAGTAATCCCTCGCTATATCGCGCTTCGCCTTTCGCAGCTTCACTCCATCGCGGATTTTATATGTAAGCATATTTAAATATATATCGCGAATTTTTTGCTGGTTCGCGGATTTCTGCAGACAATGGGTTTTTTAACACCTGAATTACCAGAGTCTACGAAAAAACTCGTAGATCCGGCCCACCTTAAAACCGTTCTCGCCTCTCTTTTGTCTTCTAAATGTGCCGATTAAGAGGAGCAGCGAGCTCCATCCCTCCATCCCCCACCGTCGCAGAACGTTCACTAAGTTTTCCCAGCTCATGGCTTGTTTGATTATCTGGGAGTGACTGAACTGCTGGAGTTTTAGAATGAAAATAATAGATCGCTATTTTAAATACATGCATTTCATGCGTGTTCCGTTTCTACAGTAATCTGTGTAAACACATTGCTAAAACAGAAACTTTTTCATATTTTAGTAATAAATGTTACAAAATGTAGGCATAAATTATAGAATCTGTGAAGCCTGAAGTCCAAACATCAAATAAACATTTTCACAAAAAGTTCAAGGCTGCTACAACAGCTTCCGTGGCTTAACGCTAAGGTTTGCTGAAGTGGGGCACAACAGCCCTGTCGTGCTACAGAGACGTGAGTTCGATTCCCAGCTTTGAAGAACGTGTTTTTTTTTTTTTTTCCCTCAAACGGACATTGAATTTATAAATTCGTATGCACTGTAAATCGTTATCTTTAAAATGTCAATCGCGGTTATTTCTGTTGATTAATTCATGCTTTTTTACTTAGAGTCAGAACAGGAGCTTTTTCTGCTTATTCAGCTTCTGATCTGACTCAAACAGCGCCAGCATAACTTCACACCCGATCTGACGCTGTTCGTTTTCAAATAATATTGCATTACTTCGACGATGTTTTCTGATTGGTACTATTCGCGTCATAAAATGATTTCTTCAAAACGTCACATATAATTGTCTCTTTCTTTTTTTTAAATGTGCGCGTAGCACGCAGCAACTGGCCACCTGCATGTTCTTGGGCACACTGAATAAGACCGCGCTATATGCAATCATCAGATTCAAATGTTAACAGTTATATAGCACAGAATGGAAATCAGCAGTTCTTAGAATTGCACCACGCAAGCTGTCATATCAACCGCCTACTGTAACTTGCTTTCTTTTTTCTTCAGTTATAGTCTTGAATAAAAGTGCACCTGTTTTGTTATACTTTTACATCAACATATGTTCCTGTGTTTGAGCTACATGGGCATGCTCAAAAAATACACGTATAATGCCACGAAAAGTGCATGCAGACACTTCAGTACACTGCAGAGCTTTAGCGCGTCTTTATGTGAAAAAAGCAGTATCAGATGGGGAGTGTCTGATGATTGCACATAGCGCTGAAGTTACTGCTCTTTACTAGGCTTTCCTCTGCATGTCCGGGAGTACAAAAGAAACAGCATACAGCAACACGTGGGGACTGGCAATATTGGGGGAAAAAAACACGTGGTCGTATGTATCGTGATACACTGCAGAACTATAGAGCGTCTTTATGTGAAAACAGCAGTGTCAGGTGGGGGGCGGTAGGGAAGTATCCTGAACGCGACTGAGACAATGAAAAGTGAATTTAAAAAAAAAAATAAAGCTAACCTTTACAAATATCATAAATTACACTGGCTGTTACAGACTGAAATCAAATGTATCTTTTTATTCTAAAATAGTGAAAATAAGAACACTTCTCAAAATGGAGGTGTGCAGGATCGAACTCACGACCTTTGGATTCCCAGTCAGCAACTGATACTGTTGCGCCACGGAAGCAGTGATAGCTAATGCGTGTTAAAGTTGCACACTAAGGCGGCTTTTACTGGCGGTGGCTTTTTTATTTTGTACCTTTTGTGAAAGTGTTTTTTTGATATTTGGACTTCAGGCTTCATACATTATATAGTTTATGCCTACATTTTGTCATTTGCTACTTGAATATTGTAAACCGTTTCTGTTTTAACAATGTGTTTACACAGATTACTGTAGAAATGCAACACATATGAAATGCGTGTGTTGCAAATAACAAACTATTATTTCTACTCTAAAACTCCACTTCACTCCCAGATAATCAATCAAGGCATAAGCTGGGAAAAGTTTGTTTACGTTCTAAGTTGTTGGGGGGGATGGAATAGCCGACTGCTGGCAGCTTGTCTTTATCAGTACATTTAGATGACAAAAGACGCTGGCGGAGAGGTGAGAAGGGTTTTAAGAAGCGATTTAAGGTGGGCCGGATCTACGAGTTTTTTCGTAGGCTCTGGTAATTCTAGTGTTAATTTCTTGTACATGCTTCCTCAGTTGGTTTGCCCAGTTGATTTCATACAAGGGACACTATTGGCAGATGGCTGAGAAGCTACCCAACTTACTTTTCTCTCTCTCTTGCGCTGACTTTCTCTGATCCTGACGTAGGGGGATTGAGCAGGGGGGCTGTTTGCACACCTAGACGATACGGACGCTCGTCTAAAAATGCTGAAAGATTATCTTCACGTTGCTACCTTCTGTGCAGCTGCTTCCTGAAGCGACATGCTGCAGGTGCTTCGCATACTTAAAAGCTCGAAGGGCACGTATTGTTTTTTGATTGAAAAACAAACTCTGTCTCTCTATATCTCTCTCTCTCTCTCTCTCTTTCTCTGCTCCTGACGGAGGGGGTGTGAGCTGCCGCCTTCAACAGCTTTGTGCCGTGGTGCTTCGCATACTTAAAAGCCAAACAGCCCTTTTGATTTGTTTGCTTTTCTCTATCTCTCTGACATTATCTGCTCCTGACGTGCACTCCTTTGAAGAGGAAGATATGTTTGCATTCTTTTAATTGTGAGACGGAACTGTCATCTCTGTCTTGTCATGGAGCACAGTTTAAACTTTTGAAAAAGAGACAAATGTATGTTTGCAGTGTTTGAATAACGTTCCTGTCTCTCTACAACCTCCTGTGTTTCTGCGCAAATCTGTGACCCAAGCATGACAATATAAAAATAACCATATAAACATATGGTTTCTACTTCGCGGATTTTCTTATTTCGCGGGTGGCTCTGGAACGCAACCCCCGCGATGGAGGAGGGATTACTGTATAATATTAACAATAAAAGCAGCTCACTACTCAAAATGGTAAATCTGAGCTGGGAGAACTGGTTTCAAACTAACGACCTCTGGATTTTAAGTCAACAGTTCTTACCGCTGCACCACGGAAGCTGTCATATTGCACTTGTACCTTTTGTGAAAGTGTTTATTTGATATATGGCCATCAGTGTTCATGTCTACATTTTGTCATTTGTTACTAAAACATGAAAAACGTTTCTGTTTAACGGTGTGTTTACATAGATTGTTGTAGACATGGAACACACATGAGGTATTTACTCTATACAATTCTAGGTAGCTCACTCCCAGATTATCAAGGCTTGAACTGGGAGAACTTCTTGCTCATTCTGTGGTGGGGGAGGATGGCATAGCAGGCTGCTTGGGCTTATTGACACATTTACAAGACAAAACAACGTTGATGGATAGGTGTGAAGGGATTTAAGGTGGGCTGGCTTTACAAGTTTTTTCATAGGCTTTGGTAATTCTAGTGTTAAAGGAAATTTGTGCTTCCTGATGTTGATTTCAATGCAAACTACATTTGCTGAATTCCCCCTTGAGGGCAAAATACTATCCATCTATCAATTTATTTAATGTTTTCTGTAATGAATAATAACTTTTGAAATTATCAATGTTAATTAAGTATCACTTAATTATCTAAAATTGTCCCCTCCACCATTACATACATTTAAATATGAAAATCAATGTACTTAACAATGATTCAGAAATTCCTATTTTCATTTTTTTTTTTTTAAATAAAACAAGTACAAATCACCTATGTGTTAGAGTGGTGCACTGATTGGTACTAAAGCCTCAATTCTTCTCAGAACTAAGTTTGAATGTTTGTTCTGGGAACTATTTTTCCAGAAGGTTTTACAACTTATAAATGTCAGCAAACGTTTTGCTCACATTTCTAATACAGACTGTGTAATTATACCACACTGCTGACTAGAACATCATATAAAGGGATTATTTTCCAGCAGATCATCTAATGTAATATACCTCATTCTCTGTATGAAATGTCCCGACACTGCACTCTGTGTGGGAGAAACCGGACAAACACTCCACCAAAGAATGAATTTACACAGGTTCCACATCATGCATGGCAACACAGATGTTCCTGTAGCAGCCCACTTCAACAGCCATGGACACTATGAGAGGGACTTTAAAATCACAGTGCTTACAGGCAACTTCAGAACACAGCAAGAGAGAAAAGAATGGGAAGTGAAAATCGTGCTAAAATTTAACACTTCACAACATGGTTTAAACAGAGACAAGAGTTTTATGGCCAGAGATGAGGATTGTTTGTATCTCTCGACTGACACGGACAACCTGTCTACAGACCCACATTGTATTGAAAAACTTAGCAGAAACTTCAAAAGACTTTGTTGGACAGTCATCTTATCCAACGATCTTGACTATACATTGTTCTCCTCTCTTGCTAAATGAATCTTAGCCTGAATTAATTTTTTACATTTAAGATGTCTCACTTAAAGGTTTTTCAATGTTGTTATTTGTCCTAGTGTGTATATAAACACATGGAACTGCAGTTTCTGTATTACATCTTGCCTGAAGAAGGGGCCCGAATTATTTCGAAGGCTTGCATATTGTAATCTTTTTAGTTAGCCAATAAAAGGTATCATTTTGCTTGACTTCTCGCTACATTCATAATGGCTAAAAACGGTACAACACCACAGTACTACAGGCTGTAAAGAAATTAATTTAGGGACATGCAAAAGACATTTACTGCTTCGGTTAACATGGGGTTACAGAATTAGACTGCACTAAAATAAAGAAAACCGCATTTACGGCTGAACAAGTCGGAAATAAAATTGAGAATGGAGCATATAAGGATTTAAAAATGAAGTAGTCCAACAGTGCTCTGCCAAAGGTTGTTCTCCAGTTGCTCCCTGAAAATCAGTAAACTGGAAGAAATCCGGGTACTTACGGAAAGTTCATTCTACTGCATGGAAGCAGGAACTCGAAATGTACTGCGAAATATTGTAATCTAGTTCGTGTTTATTGATTGTTATATGAACATTATTAGCAATGTATTTTATATTATATTACTGAAACCCAAGTAGTTTGATAGGGACCTTTAATTCATATTATTGATGAAAAGATGTTCAGTGTTGACCAATCATAAGGGCAAAAAACTGACTCTAGTTTATAAACAGCAATCCTATAATCGGTGTATAAATTAAACTTAAACCATCTGATGGTTTCTGATGGTTAATTTTTTTCTGTAATGCGTCTAATGCGAAAATAATAATTATATTCTTAAAGGTCCTCATTCAATACTTCTTTAAACCCCAAAACAAAAAAGGTAAACTTAGAAACAGACAAATCGTTTCCTTACAAGCTACATTTCTAGGGGCAAGCAGCGTAATTAACACTTATCGTGTAACTGCATGTTATATGTCAGACTATGAACGATAAACTTGAACAATAAAAAAAATAAATAAAAACCCAGACTACTTAACAACAAACCCCAAGGAAAGAAGGTTGCTAGGTGATTAAACAGCATTTCCGTAAAACATTTTAAGGTATACAGAATAATTATCCCAAATAATTTAAGACATATGAAATAAATAAGATAAATTCGACTTACCTGTGGCTCAAAATAAACTAAAGCAAAAATGACTCAGTAAAAAAAACACAAAATCTAGACCTGCACTGCTTCAGCTGTAACGAGTATTAAGTTGGCAACAGAAGAGTGCTTCCGCTGCTAAGCACAACGAAACATATCAAAATAAAAGCCCCCTGTCGCTACCATAGACATATATAGATAGACTCCGCATTCACTGTGTTGCCCAGTCGATACGATACGTCAGTGCGTCCGCCCTATTGCGAGTGGCAAAAGTGCCATTTAAACTAATACAGGTAGACGTGGAAACCGGGTTTTCTGATGAAAAAACAATAACGTTTAAAACAGTATCGTTTACATACAACAGATTTTGGCGAATCCTTTACATGCAATTATTTATATCCATTTATAAATTAATAATGGAAATTATTAAATAATAATAATAATTATTATTATTATTATTATTTTTAAATAATTCCTCCCATATAAGTAACATTTCTCGGACTGCCTTCTTCCATCTCCGAAACATTTCTAGACGTCCTGTTCTTACGCAACACAGTACTGAAGTATTGGTTAATGCCCTAGTCACCTCACGTATTGTTGTAATGCTATTCTATCTAGCATCCCACAAAAACTTATCCATCGCTTACAACTTCTTCAAAATTCTGCTGCCAGGATAATAACATATGCTAAATCCACTGAACATATTACACCTATTCTCTCTCACCTTCACTGGCTCCCTGTTCACTACAGAATACAATACAAAATACTGCTCTTAACATTTAAAGCTCTCCACAGCCTCGCTGATATCCTACAGACTTGCACTCCTCTCGCTCACTCAGATCCTCATCTGTAGCTCTACTTTCTGTACCACACATCAAACTCTGTGCTATGGGAGCTCGAGCGTCTCTTATAGTGCTCCTCAACTCGGGAATTCTCTTCCCTCTCATATACGTTAACTTGATTCAATAACACATTTTAAAACTTCCCTCAAAACTTATCATTTCAAACTGGCATACCAATTGTGAATTTTGCACTGTTACTGCCAGTTATCTTTGTTTGTTTGCTAATTATTGCTTTTTGATTTATCATTCTCTTGTTTTAAATTTTACTAATGTTGTTTAATTTTATTGTAAGGTGGCCTTGAGTGCTATGATTATAAAACAGGATTTTCTAATGGCCATATATAACCAAAACAATTGTTCAGCCTTACCTATGAATGCTATCCTTTTTATTTTAGGATGACATGCCTCTGATTTGCATATTACTTTAGGTAGTGTCCAGATGTATTCATAATACTCTGAAATAATTGATGTATTCAAAAAAAAAAACTATTGAGATAACCATGAACAAGAGTTTTTGTAATGAACCACAGAGTAATTCTCACAGTTTCAACTCTATTCCAAAGTGACAACTTTTATGATAAAACAGGAGTGTTCAGACAAAAACCAGATAGCTTGCACAAGACAAATACTACATACAGTATGACAATTTGATGTATTTATTTGTGTGTCCACAGTGACTGTGTGGCTGCAGAAGGGAAAGAGCTGTAGGCACTTTTGAAAAGATTGACAGAGTTCACATCATTCTGGATGTTCTGATGCCAGAGGCTCATTTGGCTTCAGTGAATCTTTAATGAGCACTGAGAGTGTCTCTGTGAGTAAGAAGCAGAAGGTCTGTTCACTGATGGACCAGCAGATGGTGAGTGGGATGTCATGTGGTGTTGGGGGGGGAGACGGTCCTTTCTTTTTATTTTCAGCACCATTATTCTGTTAATCAGAATACCATTTTACTTGTAGTGAATTTAGACAAGAATATAAACTAAATACATATAAATGTAAATATATATTTAAAGTGAAATTTAAAATACGCATTAATACATTTTTAGTATTGGTAAAACTAGATCTTTTTTTTTTTTTTTTTAAGAGAGCGAAGAGTTTGACAAACTTGTGCTTCAACTGTCGCAGTACCAAAGACAGACAGCATCACTAAGTCTTTTCAACGTGGGATTCCATCTCAACCCCTCCTCTAATAAACATGTCCTTTGCTTTTTGTCTTTGGCCTTTTTTATTTCTGAGTGTAAAACTGACTGTGCATAATAGAGTTGTGTATATTTGATTTAACTATTATTGTAAATAGTAAAGGACACTTTGTTGATTAAGTTCTGTATACAGTATTTGAAATTGTCTGTGTATCTGTTTTAGCCAATTCATGCCATCTGCATTTTTTCTTTAATTTTTATGACTGCATTGTACAGTTTTATTACTTTTTTGAACATTACAAGCAAACATGTCTATCCCCATTACATATTTATATATAATATATAGAAGTGGGTGTGCTTCAGTATATTCCCCGATCAGCCTGTTTGTTAGAATGCACAAAGAAGATTACTTTTTCTTTCAGTTCAACTGACCCTTTATTATTGTTTAATTGTAAATATTTCTTGAAATGGTTGTACAATTTGTACTGAATAATTAAGCTGTTTTAATTTATGCTGGCCCAATCAACTCGCATATTAACACAACTAGAACTGATAGATTTGAGCAGAGCCTCCTCTTGTATCAACACTGTCCACAAAGGGCACACTGGACTCGCCGGTAATCCCACAGGATAAAACAGCTTGGAAACTGAGAATCCTGATCAAGACTTTACTGTTCACTTACAAACATAGTCTAGAACAATAAGGGTCTTACTTATCTTTATTTAGGAGAAACATTTTCAATAAAACTTGCATTGTCTTAAACTGAAAATGCAGCTTGTATATATATGAACAAAATTAAAGGAAAAGGATTGTATACACTTGATAAATGGAGAGTCAAAACTTTTGAGGCTCATTATTCTAAAAGCAAAACTCACAGCTAGAACCTTGTTATTCTAAGGTCTTGACATTAAGTGTATTTCTGTATATATATATATATATATATATATATATATATATATATATATATATATATATATATATATATGCAGTTGGAGATCCACAAAGGGAGAAAAAACGAATCGCGTATCATAAAATACTTTTATTCCTGAGCTTTCCTGAGAAGGCACGGCACGCACCCTGACCAAGTAGGGCATCAAAATAGCACATAAACCCACCAACAATCTGCACATGGTCCTGTTTAATGCTAAAAACAAGAAATCGACAGCCGAAACACGAAACGCAGTTTATAGTATTCCATGCAATTCTTGCTCAGCTGTATACATAGGACAAACGTCAAAAAAAATCTCAACACGTGTACAGGAACATCGCAACGCCGTCAGAAGAAAGGACGCACTATCTTTGATATATGCACATACTAAATCGACAGGACACACATTCAACTGGGACAACGTAAAAGTAAAATTTAAGGCCAGTACAAAAAGCGCCAGAGAGTTGGCCGAGTCTTGGCTATCAGATGAAAACGCCATCAACAGACACTTGGACATAAACCCAGCATATGCCAACTTAAGAAGGACATATGCACATTAATTAAACGATACACCCCCCCCCCCCCCCCCTCCCTTGATCATACTGACTTAGTCACCGCCACCCACCCACCCCATCCCCTATAATACTGAATGTGTTGCTATATATTGCCTTTGATTCTTGTAAGTCTAAGCATTATCCTCTGATGAAGACCCCTGATAGGGGTTGAAAGCTCAGGAATAAAACTATTTTATGATACGTGATTCGTTTTTTCTCCCTTTGTGGATCTCCAACTGCAAATATGCAAACCGTATCACAGACCTTCTCTTCCATTCATATATATATATATATATATATATATATATATATATATATATATATATATATATTGTGGCACGCGGCTGGGGGTGGTGCCCAGCCGGGACGCCCAGGAGGACAGGAGGAGGGCTCATTCCTCCTCCGGACCACGAGGGGGCGGCCGCCCTGGTTCCTTTGAGGGCCACGGGTTCAGGGCTTGGAAGCCCAACCCTGTAGGGGCCCGTGGTCTCCGCCAGGGGGTGCCCCCATGCCTGAAGGACCCGGAACCCCAACACTTCCGCCACACCAGGAAGTGCTGGGGGAAAGAAGACAGGGAACACCCGGAGGGCTTCCGGGTGTATAGCCGGCACTTCCGCCACACAGGGGAGTGTCTTAGGAGTGTCGGGAATCACCTGGAGCCCATCCGGGTAATTATAAAAGGGGCCGCCTCCCTGCAAAGAAGGACTGGAGTTGGGTGAGGAGTGGACAAGGTTTTGGAGGCAGGAGAGAGGAGGCGGCCTGACGAGCAGGCAGAGAGAGTGTGAGAGCCTGGACTTTGGGGAAGATTGGTGCTTTGGCACTGGGTTGGTGCACTGTTTACTGTAAAAATAATGTACAATAAACGTGTGGTGGACTTTAATACGGTGTCCGTCTGTCTGTGTCCGGGCAGCTTATCACAATATATATATATATATAGTGACAGATTGAGGGCACTGTGACACCTTGAACCCTCAGACCACTTGTCAGACACCAGATAAAATCCAAATATTGAATTTATTATTATAAATAGATAGATAGATAGATACTTTATTAATCCCAATGGGAAATTCACAATAAAAAAGAGAAGAATAAAAGTAGAAAAATAAATAAGTAGAAAAATAAAGTCGTACACGAAGCTGCTGAAAAGGCTGCCACTCTCGGTGGCGCCTGAGTCATAATATGATAAAAATAAGTGCACAAAGCACCCTCCACTCCACAATACTCAATAACCAATCAATAATAATCACAAATACAATAATCCTCCACTCCCAGCAGCTCAGTTACCCTTCCTCCCAACTCGGATCATTGCTGGGATTTCCCAGAGTCCTTTTAAAGTCTTTGACCCAGAAATGCTTCTGATCCCCGCAGTCCATGTGATTCCTAGCACTTCCGGGTCAGATGAAAACTCCTCTTTTCTTCAGCCCGGAAATATATCATTTCTTCCATTTCCACGATTGTGAATTACTTCCGGGCTATATGGAAAGTATAAATCCCTGGGCCTCCCTGCAACATCCTCTGGTGGCCCCCATGGTATCCAGCAAGGCTGTGACGAAAGACTCCAAGTTCCATGATGCCCTGCTGGAATTCGGGGCCCTTCCATGTTGCAGGGATGGCTCCATCTGGCAGCTTGGGGGTGTTGGCCGGGATATACTGCCGGCAATCCCTCACAATATATATATATATATATATATATATATATATATATTGTCACAAGAATGAGTCAGAGACATCATAAAGGGTTGGGGCAGCCACCTGTATAATATGCTCGGCTGCAAAATTGCTTTTTTTTTCATACACGATGTGTATAGTTCAGAGTCCAGAACAGAACTGCCTGTACTGAGGCAAGATGGCAGTTTTAAAGGCCTGGAAAGGAAATGACGTCAACGTTGCAGGAACTGGGAGTGGCGTCCTCGTGTCCGGAAGTGACGCCATCCTTGGGGCCGGCAAGAGGTGGGATTTCCCAGGAAAGGTCTGCAAGGGACTGAGAGAGATAGTCAGTACACTCCGCCGCCCCCTGGCCTGGCGTAGAATTACTAGTGTTTAGGCCCTTCAGCTGTTTCCCATGCACACGTGTGTGACAATATATATATATATATTGTGGCACGCGGCTGGGGGTGGTACCCAGCCGGGACGCCCAGAAGGACAGGAGGAGGGCTCATGCCTCCTCCGGACCGCCAGGGAGCGTCCTCATGCCTGGAGGACTTGGGACCTCAGCACTTCCGCCACACTAGGAAGGGCTGGGGGGAAGAAGGAAAAAGAGACACCCGGAGTGCTTCCGGAAAGACAGCCGGCACTTCCGCCACACAGGGGCGTGTCAAAGGAAGATTGCCAGGAACCACCTGGAGCACATCCGGGTGACTATAAATGGGGCCGCCTCCCTCCTATCAATGAGCTGGAGTCGGGAGCAGGAGCAGGACGAAGCTCCTGGAGAGAGAGTAGAGGTGACCCAGGGACAAGGCGAGAAAAGGCCCAGGAGAAGGGAGACTGGGGCTAGAGCACTGTGAGTTGTGCGGGACTGTGATAATACTTGTGTTGTGTGGACGACAATAAAAGGTTTTGCATAAAGATGCAGTGTCGGTCTGATGGTGTCCGGGCAAGTCTCACATTGGCGAGCCGGGTAGGAGTTGCTGCCTGTTTCAAGGCGGAGGACTTCTATGATAACAAATTTTATGTGAGCTGTCCGGCACCTCAGTCCACCACACACACATGCCGCATGGGTGCGGCCTGCACACGCACTGCGGACGGCTCGCGGATCACCCAGAGGCCGCGAGAGATTCGCCACCGCATCGTCTCCCACCCGAGGGGGATTGGAGGAGACAAAAGGGACCCGAGTGCTGTGGACTTACCAGCGGTCGCTGTTCCCGTGAGAATCGGGGTCGGCACAGCCACGGATATGACTGGCAACCTTCGCAGTAGTCCGACAGACGGGATCCAGGAGGTAAGTCCCAGGCCTGACGCCAGTCGACTCGCGAGAGTCGGCGGGGCTGTGGCCAGTGTTTGCCTTTGAGCTGGGGGCTTCCTGGAATCGCGTCGCCAGTCAGGCTGTGTCAACCTGCACTACGGGAATGGAGCAGCGACGCTGGACGTAACGGAGGATCCGCAGCGTATCCAGAGGCCGCGGCAGAGGAGCGGTAGCGGGTCTTGTCAAACCCTCGGGAGGAAAGGGGAGATGACGGCGGACCGGAAGTCCATCCCCGTGGCAGGCGAGAGAGTGGACGGCATGTCTTATGTACCTGCCAATGA
>NC_041397.2:158677484-158784984 GCF_900747795.2 Erpetoichthys calabaricus | reverse complement strand
TCCCTCGTGAAATAACTGGTAATGTTTGACTAAAATCTACAGTGAGTAAAACGACATTACCTCCTATTTTTTTTTTTTACGATCTCTGAGATCTTGCTTTTTTCAGTTCAAGGCTTCATAAGCTCTTTTATGTTCTATGGTGTACTTATCCCAAACCATCATCTTTGAATGTTGCAAGACTTTCGCCTTGTATGTAGATCGTGGTAATTACATTCATTGCATTCCTAGTCTGAATCACAATCTGATTGTATGGGTGGTTACCTGGCACTGTAGGGTTGCCACCCGTCCTTTAAAATACGGAATCGTCCCGTATTTGAGAATGAAATTGCGCGTCCCGTTTTGAATCAATACGGGACGGGATTTGTCCCGTATTTTTTTTATCATTTTTTTTTAAAGCAGGTTCTCATGCAAATCATCCCACACGCATTTTATGAAGATGCCTCCTTTCCTACTTTTGATTGGGTAATACTTGATGTCATCGTTAGTTTGATTGGTCTTTTTAACTGTCCAGTGAGGAGGGTGGGTCTTTTAAGTAGAGTCTGCAAAGTGTTGGCACTGGGATGTGGCACCCGCTGCAGTATGCGTCCCTTATTTTTTTGTATTAAAAGTGGTAACCCTACCTGGCAGGTAACATTTATGTTTGGTCATGAAGTCGTCTAAAATCTGCCACATGCCCTCTTTTAATTGTGAGAAGCAGATATATATAGCCAAATTCTCGCGCTTCGTTGCGGCGAAGTACTGCTTTTAATTTTTTAAGAAGAAAATAAAACCTTTTTAAACGGATCGAAAATATACCAATAACAATTTGTTAAGGATCTGTTTTTTTGTGAACCTCGCTTTTCACAGCTACACTACAGCGTGTGTTTCGTTTATTTGACAGTATGTAGATCGTGGTAATTACATTCATGGCATTCGTTTTCTGAATCACAATCTGACTGTATGGATGGTTACCTGCCAGGTTACACTTGTGGTTGGTCAGGAAGTCGCCTTACATCCGCCACGTGCCCTCTTTCTGTTCCCAGAAGCTGATCATAGAATGGTTTTAATAGTTTACTTTCAAATAATGCAAAGAGTATGCGACACGTGTTTCTCCCTAAATCTGGGCTCATCAGGCATACACACTCACTGCATCCCCTCTCGGGAATCGAATCTCTATCGTCAGCGGCAGAGTTGAAGCCCCTAATGTTGTGGTCAGCAAGTCGGCTAACATCCGCCATGTGCCGTCTTTCAGTTGCGAGAAGCAGATCATAGAATGGTTGAAACTGTTGCCCCTAACGTTGCCCTACGGCGTGTGGTTCGTTTATACCTCGTGTCTTCTCATTAAACTTTTATCTCGCGAATATGTTATTGCAATCCGCAGCAGGAGCGTTTCTATAAACTTAATTTAAACTTACGTTTTACACCGTGCTTTGTTTCCCTTATGAACATGCTTGTATGCTTCACTCGCTCGCTTCTTATTGTTTCGCTCCCTTCTCAATTGTTTAATGAATTTTTTGTTCTTCGCTGTTTGCGGCTCCTCCTTCATTTGTCCCTACTGCGTTCACAGTCTTTTCACGTGATTACGTGGGAGGCGTGATGACGTGACACTCAACTCCTCCTCCCACGGCCATCGAGCTGCCGTCCATTACAGTATATTGTGAAAAAAGAGGTTCCAGTTATGACCATTACGCGTTGAATTTCGAAATGAAACCTGCCTAACTTTTGTAAGTAAGCTGTAAGGAATCAGCCTGCCAAATTTCAGCCTTCCACCTACACGGGAAGTTGCAGAATTAGTGATGAGTCAGTCAGTCAGTCAGTCAGTCAGTCAGTCAGTGAGTCAGTGAGGGCTTTGCCTTTTATTAATTAGTATAGATATATATATATATATTGTCACAGGTGGCTGGGTGCGGCCAGCAATCAGCCGCCTATTTAAGGAGCCGCCTCCCTGCAATCAAGGCTGGAGTTGGGTGAGGAGGAAGACGAGGTCAGTGCAGAGGAGGCGAGGAGAGGCCCTGTGTTTAGAGAAGAGACGGCTAGAAGAGAAGCCGGGACTGTGAGAGACTGTGGGGGGTGTTTGGTGGCGGTGCACATAGTGACTTTGTAGATAGTAGAGTTGTGAATAAACGTGGTGATGAGTGAATCGGTGTACGCCTGTGTGTGTCCAGGCCGTTCTATTTCACAGTGGCGTAGCCGGCAGGATGCTGCATCTGGCTCAAGGTGCGGACCTGCATTCCAAATAATATCTGTGAAAGGCCCGGCACAACAGGGGAGCTCACCCACGTGCCGCAGGAGCGGCGTGCACCCAACCCCGCAGCTGCAGAGTGTGTCGCAGACCATTGGAGGTCCGTTGGTGGACTTTGAGAGTCAGGGGTGGCTCACCAACGTGGCAGCATCGAGAGGAGCTGTCGGGAAGGAGAGGCTGCAGCTGGGAAAGCCGCAGCAGCAGCGGAGCTGCCCGGAGAATCGTTCTCCTGTGAGAGAGGAGAGCGAGATGGCGGACAAGAAGTCCCTCCTCCTGACAGGCACGGGATTGGACAGCGTGCCTGTGGTCTCGCCTCCGACCACTCACTTGCAGGTAGGCGGCTTCTTAAATAGGCGGCTGATTGCTGGCTGCACCCAGCCACCTGTGACAATATATATATATATATATATATAAATATATATATATATATATATATATATATATATATATATATATATATATATATATATATATATATATATATATATTTATATTGTGGATGCTGGCCTGGACACAGACAGGCGGACACCGATGGTTCACCTAACACACGTTTATTATACATATTTATGCAAGTAAAACACACACAAACCCAAAACTCCCCCAAAGTCCAGGCCTCACAATGCCTTTGCCTCTTCATGTCCACCTCCACCAAGACTTTGTCTTCTACACTCCTGACTCCAGTCATTGAATGGAGGGAGGCAGCCCCTTTAATAATCACACGGATGTGCTCCAGGCACACCCGGAAGCACTTCGGGTGTCCCTGGTCTTCTTCCCCCCAGCACTTCTGGGTGTGGCGGAAGTGCTGAGGGCCAGGGCTCCTTAATAATAATAATACATGTTATTTATATAGCGCCTTTCCCATGCTCAAGGCACTTACAGAATATAAGAAAGAACGGCAGGGTATACAGTATATAGCATTGTACAAACCAGATAAATAAATAAAGAAGATTATGACAGTGAATTCAGAGAAAAAGCCTAACAGACAACATAATTGATGGTCTAGCACAGACACATACAGGTTACATGAGCATCTTGACAGAGAGGTAAACTGAAAGAAGGGTAATAAAGACAAGTAGAGCTATAAGCCTTCCTGAACAGATGAGTTTTGAGTTGTTTTTTAAAAGAATTCATGGAGTCAGCTGACCTGATTAATTTTGGTAGGTCATTCCAGAGTCTGGGCGCTATACAGCTGAAGGCCCTGTCACCCATGGAGTGTAGATTAGTGTGGGGCACAACAAGATTGCCAGAATCAGAGGACCTTAGTGGGCAGGCAGGCACATAGTTATGGAGAAGGTCACTGATGTAGTTTGGCGCAAGGTTATTTAAGGCTTTGCAGGTTATTAGTAGGATTTTATATTCGATTCTGTAAGACACAGGAAGCCAGTGAAGGCAGAGCAGGATGGGTGTGATGTGCTCGCTGCTGCAGGTTCAAGTAAGGACTCTTGCAGCTGAGTTTTGAATAAGCAGGAGCTGTGATATAAGATTAGAAGGGGCACCTGTCAGTAGGGAATTACTATAATCGCTGCGGAATATGATAAAAGCATGGACAAGTTTCTCAGCATTAGAGAAGGAGAGGAAGGAGTGAACACGGGATATGTTATGGAGGTGAAAGTAAGAAAGTTTCTTAATGTGATTTATGTGGGCGGAATAAGAGAGGGAGGAATCAAAAATGACACCAAGATTCTTTGCAGTAGAGGCAGGTCTGATGAGATCACCGCCAAGATGGACTGGGAAGGAGTTCATTTTATTAAGTTGCATTTTAGTCCCAATTTGCAGGAGTTCAGTTTTGTTGCAATTTAATTTTAAAGAGTTCTGCTCCATCCAGGTTTTAATTTCACTAAGGCAGGTTGTGAGCTGAGAAAGCTCTGATGAAGTTCCACTTTTAACATTGAAGTAGAGTTGAGCATCATCTGCATAAAAATGATAACCCAGTCCATAGCTACATATAATTTAGCCAAGGGGAAGCATGTAAATACAGAAGAGAAGAGGACAGAGGACAGAGCCCTGAGGAACTCCTTGTGTGACTGGTGCTGAGCTGGATCTGCTGTTGCCAAGACTAACAAACTCTTGCCTATCAGTCAGATAGGACTTGAACCACTGGAGGGCAGTGCCAGAGATACCCAGCATGTTCTCCATTCTGGACAGTAGAATGTCATGTCTGACAGTGTCAAATGCTAATAGAATTAATATGTTGGTTTGTCCAGAGTCTGCTGCCATAAGCAAATCATTGGTTACCCGTAACAGAGCAGTTTCACAGCTATGCTGCGTCCTGAAACCAGACTGAAAGGGTTCCATCAAGTTATTAGAGGTTAAGTAATTGGTGAGTTGGGAAGCTACAACATGCTCAAGATCTTTTGACAGGAAAGGTAAGTGGGAAATAGGCCAGAAATTGTTAAGATTGACAGCATCAAGACCAGACTTTTTTAACATTGGGGTTACTGAAGCAATTTTAAAAGTGAGCGGTACAAACCCAGTGTCGAGGGATGAGTTTATTATTGTTGTAACAGTCGGGATTATGGCATGAAAGCAGGATTTTAGTAGTGTGCTGGGGATGGGGTCCAGTACACAAGTAGTCGGCTTTATTTTACAAAGCAGGTTATTAACAAACGCAGATGTGACTGGTGAGAACTTAGAGAAGGAGCTGGATGGAGTGGGAAAACAGGGAGAGATATAAACAGATGATGTATTTATGTTAGTTGAATTATTTAGATCTTTAATTTTGTTATGGAAAAAGTGGAGGAATTCCTCACAAACTTCAGTAGAAGAGGTAGGCCAGATGTGGGTTGGAGTAGTTTATTAACTACAGAGAACAAAACCCTTGGGTTATCGTGGCCACTTTCTATAATTCTACCATAGTGGGTGTTCTTGGCAGCAGTTAGTGCTTCTCTGTAAGCTCTTTGGTGGTCAGAGAAAGCCTGGATGTGCACGGTGAGGCCTTAGGCATCTAGGCGCCCCTTGGCGGTGACCACGGGCCCCTATAGGGTAGAGCTTCTAAGCTCTGTTCCCGTGGTCCCCAAAGCCACCAGGGCAGTCACCTCCTCGTGGTCTGGAGGAGGCGTAATCCCTCCTCCGGTCCTTCCGGAGGTCCCTGCTGTGTACCACCCCCAGCCGCTTGCCACAATATATATAAACAGCTCAAAAAAATTAAAGGAACACTTTGAAAACACATGAGATCTCAATGGGAAAAATCCTGCTGGATATCTATTGTAATAAGAAGACAAAGACTTGCATAAAGGTTTGGGGTTTTTAGCCCCATATACTGCAACAAAATTCACCTCCAGTTATACAAAGCTCAAAAGACACTGAAGGGAGGGAGGACGGACAGTTTATGTGGAATGCTGGGAGAATCGTGGTGGAGTATGGGGGCATGATGTCATCAATTGGGAAGCAGAGGGAAGAAAGGAACCCAGAAGTGTGCGTCTCTTAAAGTCATCCGGGCGATCTTTACGGCGGCGGTGTCCCAGTCTTTCTGAGGAAGCAAAGAGAGAGAGATTAGTACGCTGCCGTTGTCCCCCTGTAGGACTTGTCGCGATGCAAAACGGGTCATTAAGCTGCTCCCCAAGCACCCGTGCATGACAGGACCCCCCCCCCCGCCCTTAGCCCAGACCCATCAGGTCGGGCGACCCGAACCAAGAGGTTGTGAACCCGAGAGAGCGCATCAACGTTGGCTTGCAGGTTACCTCGGCGATAAATGACAGTGAACTTGAATGGCTGCAGGTCCAAAAACCACCTGGTGACCCAAGGATTCGAGTCCTGATGAAGGGCCATCCACTGGAGGGTGGCATGATCCGTCACCAGGGTGAACTCCCGGTCCAACAGGTAGTACCACAGGTGAGTTACTGCCCATTTTATGGCCAAAGAACTTCCCGCTCCACCGCGGCATACCTCATCTCCCGGTCCAACACTTTCCGGCTCAGGTATATCACGGGGTGTTCGACACCATCAATGCTCTGGCTCAGCACGGCACCAAGACCTGTGTCCGAAGCATTGGTCTGGAGAATAAAAGGAAGTGAGAAGTTAGGAGTCCTTAATATAGGTGCCTTTGTAAGGGACATTTTTAAGTCACTGAATGCCTGTTCCGTCTCCTCGCTCCAAACCACATGTAAAGGGGCCCTTTTCTTTGTCACCTCCGTCAAGGGTGCTGCTCTCTCGGAAAAACGAGGTACAAACCGGCAGTAGTATCCCGCTAATCCTAAGAAGGCTTGCACCTGTTTCTTGACCATCGGACGGGGCCATTCCAAGATGTCTTTAATTTTGGTACACTGTGGCTTCACCAGCCCTCCTCCTACTAGGTAGCCCAAATATCGGGTCTTGTTCATCCCAAAGTAACACTTTCGAGGATTGATACAGAGCCCAGCTTTCGCTAGCGTCAGGAGCACTGTGTATACCTGAACTACATGTTCCTCCCAGGTGCTGGAATAGATAACCACGTCATCCAGGTAGGCGGCACAGTAGGTCTGGTGGGGCCTTAGCACTCTGTCTACCAGACATTGGAAGGTCGCGGGTGTCCCGTGCAGCCCAAATGGGAGTACCTTGTATTGCCAGTGTCTGTTAGGGGTAAAGAAAGCAGCTTTTTCTTTTCTTTGCCAATACCCCTTCATCATGTCAAGAGTAGTCAGGTAACGGGCCATCCCTAGTCTCTCAAGGAGCTCATCCACTCGGGGCATGGGGTAGGCGTCAAATTTGGAGACCTGATTGAGACGTTTAAAGTCATTGCAGAACCTCCACGACCCGTCTGGTTTGGATACGAGGACAATAGGACTGGACCAAGTGCCTCCCCTTCCCATCCTTCTTTAGGTACATCCAATAGGCCCTGGGGTTGGCGTCCGTATAGCAACTCAAAAGGGGAAAACCCCGTGGAGGCTTGAGGCACCTCCCTGTAGGCGAAAAGCACTAGCGGTAAAAGTTGGTCCCAGTTCCTACCGTCCGCGCTGACTACCTTGTGGAGCATCTGTTTCAGGGTTTGGTTGAACCGTTCTACGAGGCCATCCGTCTGTGGATGATAGAGATGCTTAACCCGGAGTAACTTGGCAGCCTCCCTGAACGTATCCGATGTGAAGGGCGTACCCTGGTCCGTGAGGATTTCTTTGGGTATGCCCACTCGGGAAAAAAGCCCTACTAGTTCCCGTGCGACATTTTTCGTGTTAGCGGTTCGCAGGGGGACCGCTTCGGGGTATCGAGTCGCATAGTCAACCATAACTAAAATATACTTGTGACCACACACTGAAGGTTCTAAGGGTCCTACAAGATCAACACCGATCCTCTGAAAGGGAATATCTACAAGGGGAATCGGGATCAGAGGAGCGCGGTCCCTTCGGGGTATCTGGCGCAGCTGACAGACAGGGAAAGGCTGATAGAAGCGTCGGACCTCCTCATTGACCCCGGGCCAGTAAAACCGGAGTTTTATCCTTTCCAGTGTCTTTTCAGCCCCAAGATGGGCACCTAAAAGGTGGGCGTGATCTAGTTCGCAAACCTCCCACCGGTAGGTCCGCGGCACTAACAACAACTTCTGCACCTCGCCTTCGTGCTCCGCGACTCAATAAAGCAGCTCATTGTCTAATAAAAAGTAGGGTCCATGTGGTGCGGAAGCCATTGACGATATATCATCTGCGTACACGATAGCATTCCGGGCAAACTTCAGGGAATCATCGTTCCACTGTTCATGTTTAAATGATGCTAGCGTAGACCAGTACTGAATGTCTAAGCCAGCGAGCACATCAGCAGGAATTTGGTCCGTGGGAGCACCCGCCTGCCCCGGAACCCCACCCAGTTGTACTTCTGGGTCAAGGTGCGGCGCCGAAGAGAGCTCCCCCAACCCCTCCGCGTCATCACCAGTTGCCGAGGAGCACGGCGTGGGAGCAGCTGGGCGGGCCCGTTGACCCTCCATAGTCAGACCCAGTCGAGGTATAGGAGTGGTGACAGTCCTACCGCAATTAGTTTCCAACCAGTCTCGTCCCAAGATGACTGGAAAGGGGGGCTCTGGCATCACAGCGACCAACAGTTGTTTAGGAGTCCCTTCCTAGGTGATGTAACACCTTGCGGACCTATATGCCCTGGTCTCCCCATGCACACATTTAACACTCGTATGTTGAGCGAGCCATTGTCGCGGTAAGACATAACAGTGAGCAACAATGGTAATGTTACTCCCGGAATCAAACATTGCAACAACCGAGTGCCCATTTACCAACACCACTCCCATATTTGTTACCGCAAGGGGGTTCGACAGTGCACAATACCTCTCTCCTTTGGCCCAGCTGCAGTCCATGGGCTCCACGTTGAGTTGACATGCTGGAAGCAGGTGTCCCAGCTCACCACACTTGAAACAGCGTGGCAGTGCCGGTTTCCGGTCTCTCAGTCTGGCTGGAGCCTCCGTGGCGCGGCGAGTGGGTTCAGGGGTGGCGACACGTCCCTGCCGGGTCCCATGAGCGAGCCCCTCAGACCCCCTGAGTTGGGTGACTGCCAGTTGTCTGTGCGCTGCGCAGGCCCCTTTAGATACGGAGCCAAGATGGACGCCCACTCCGCCCGTGGCCACCTGGTTCCTGGTTGCTGTCCTCTCAAATACAGAGAGGTACAACTCAATGTTGTCATCCTCACTAAGACGGAGCATCGGAGGTGGAGGAGGCCTCGCAGGCTCCGGCCTTACCACTTCTTCCGCTGCCAGCCACCTCTGGGTTTTGGTGAGCTCCGTCTTAGTTGCCGCCTGCTCCATCTTGACAGCTTGGAGCTCCATGACCAGAGTGTTGAAGACTGCGTTCAGGTCCTGTCCTTCAGTCATTTTTTACGGATCTTGTATCCTGCCAGCTACGCCACTGTAATAAGAAGACAAAGACTCGCATAGAGGTTTGGGGTTTTTAGCCCTGTATACTTCAACAAAATTCGTCTCCAGTTATACAAAACTCAAAAGATACTGAAGGGAGGGAGGACGGACAGTTTATAGTAAGGGACCGGAAATTAAACTGTGGAATGCTGGGAGAATTGTGGTGGAGTATGGGGGTATGATGTCATCAATTGGGAAGCAGAGGGAAGAAAGGAACCCGGAAGTGTGCATCTCTTAAAGTCATCTGGGCTATCTTTATGGCGGCGGTGTCCCAGTCTTTCTGAGGAAGCAAAGAGAGAGAGATTAGTATGCTGCCGTTGTCCCCCTGCAGGACTTGTCGCGATGCAAAACGGGTCATTAACCTGCTCCCCAAGCGCTCGTGCGTGACACTATACTGATATGGACTGATGTGGTGATATGTTAGGAAAGAAAGGATGAAAATGAAAATGATCAACCAACAGAGAGAGGGCTGACTTCAAAGACACCCCGAAAATCAAAGGGAAAAAATGATCAGGCAGGCAAGTCCATTTTGCACAAAATTCATTGCAGCAACACTAAATTGTACTCAGTAGTTTGTATAGGCCCCACGTACTTGTATGCATGCCTGACAATGTCCTAATGAGATGACGGATAGTGTCCTGGGGGATCTCCTCCCAGATCTGGACCAGGGCATCACTGAGCTCCTGGACAGTCTGAGGTGTTGAATGGACCGAAACATAATATCCCACCCAGAGCTGTTCTATTGGATTGAGTTCAGGCGAGTGAGCGTGGGGGCCAGTCAATGGTATCAATTCCTTCATCCTCTCGCCACATGAGGCTGGGCATTGTCGTGCACCAGGAGGAACCAGCATAGGGTCTGACAATGGGTCCAAGGATTTCATCCCGATATCTAACAGCAGTCAGGGTGCCGTTGTCTAGCTTGTAGTGGTCTGTGCGCCCCTCCATGGATATGCCTCCCCAGATATACCATCACTGTCCCACCACCAAACCGGTCATGCTGAACGATGTGACAGGCAGCATAATGTTCTCTACGGCTTCTCCAGACTCTTTCACGTCTGTCACATGTGCTCAGGGTGAACCTGCTCTCATCTGTGAAAAGCATAGGGTGCCAGTTCTGGTATTCTATGGCAAATGCCAATCGAGCTCCACAGTGCCGGGCAGTGAGCACAGGGCCCACTAGAGGATGTCGGGCCTCAGGCCACCCTCATGAAGTATGTTTCTGATTGTTTGGTCAGAGGCATTCACACCAGTGGCCTGCCTGCTGGAGGTCATTTTGTAGGCTCTGGCAGTGCTCATCCTGTTCCTCCTTACCCAAAGGAGCAGATACTGGTGGGTCCTGCTGATGGGTTAAGGACCTTCTACGAGGGGCCCTGTCCAGCTCTCCTAGAGTAATTGCCTGTCTGTCTCCTGGAATCTCCTCCATGTCCTTGAGACTGTGCTGGGAGACACAGCAAACCTTCTGACAATGGCACGTGGTATTGATGTACCATCCTGGAGAAGCTGGAGTACCTGTGCCAGCTCTGTAGGGTCTAGGTATGGCCTCATACTACCAGTAGTGATGCTGACCATAGTCAAATGCAAAATGAGTGACAATACAGATGAGGAGGGAAAAATGTCAGTGCCCCCACCCCCCACCTGTTAAACCATTCATTCCTGTTTTGGGGGTCATCTCATTGTTGCCCCTCTAGTGCACCAAAGCAGTTGAAACTGATGAACAAGCCCCTCTGCTACTTAACTGACCAGATCAATAGCCCAGAAGTTTCATTGACTTGATACTATACTCTCATTCAAAAGGGTTCCTTTAATTTTTTTGAGCAGTATACAGTGGGTACGGAAAGTATTCAGACCCCCTTCAATTTTTCACTCTTTGTCATATTGCAGCCATTTGCTAAAATCCATCCATTCATCCATTTTCCAACCTGCTGAATCCGAACACAGGGTCACGGGGGTCTGCTGGAGCCAATCCCAGCCAACACAGGGCACAAGGCAGGAAACAATCCTGGTCAGGATGCCAACCCACCGCAGGACACACACAAACACACCCACACACCAAGGCCAATTTAGAATTGCCAATCCACCTAACCTGCATGTCTTTGGAATGTGGGAGGAAACCGGAGCGCCCGGAGGAAACCCACGCAGACACGGGGAGAACATGCAAACTCCACGCAGGGAGGACCCGGGAATCGAACCCAGGTCTCCAGATCTCCCAACTGCGAGGCAGCAGCGCTACCCACTGCGCCACCGTGCCGCCCCCATTTGCTAAAATCATTTAAATTAATTTTTTCCCTCATTAATGTACACACAGCACCCCATATTGACAGACAAAAAAAAGAATTTTTGAAATTGTTGCAGATTTATTAAAAAAGAAAAACTGAAATATCACATGGTCCTAAGTATTCAGACCCTTTGCTCAGTATTCAGTAGAAGCACCCTTTTGAGTTAATACAGCCATGAGTCTTCTTAGGAAAGATGCAACAAGTTTTTCACACTTGGATTTGGGGATCCTCTGCCATTCCTCCTTGCAGATCCTCTCCAGTTCTGTCAGGTTGGATGGTAAACGTTGGTGGACAGCCATTTTTAGGTCTCTCCAGAGATGCTCAATTGGGTTTAAGTCAGGGATCTGGCTGGGCCATTCAAGAACAGTCACAGAGTTGTTGTGAAGCCACTCCTTCGTTATTTTAGCTGTGTGCTTAGGGTCATTGTCTTGTTGGAAGGTAAACCTTCGGCCCAGTCTGAGGTCCTTAGCACTCTGGAGAAGGTTTTTGTCCAGGATATCCCTGTACTTGGCCGCATTCATCTTTCCCTCGATTACAACCAGTCGTCCTGTCCCTGCAGCTGAAAAACACCCCCACAGCATGATGCTGCCACCGCCATGCTTCACTGTGGGGACTGTATTGGACAAGTGATGAGCAGTGCCTGGTTGTCTCCACACATTCCGCATAGAATTAAGGCCAAAAAGTTCTATCTTGGTCTCATCAGACCAGAGAATCTTATTTCTCACCATCTCAGAGTCCTTCAGGTGTCTTTTAGCAAACTCCATCTGGGCTGTCATGTGTCTTGCACTGAGGTATGTGTGGAGACAACCAGGCCCTGCTCATCACTTGTCCAATACAGTCCCCACAGTGAAGCATGGCGGTGGCAGCATCATGCTGTGGGGGTGTTTTTCAGCTGCAGGGACAGGACGACTGGTTGCAATCGAGGGAAAGATGAATGTGGCCAAGTACAGGGATATCCTGGACAAAAACCTTCTCCAGAGTGCTAAGGACCTCAGACTGGGCCGAAGGTTTACACTCCAACAAGACAATGACCCTAAGCACACAGCTAAAATAACGAAGGAGTGGCTTCACAACAACTCTGTGACTGTTCTTGAATGGCCCAGCCAGAGCCCTGACTTAAACCCAATTGAGCATCTCTGGAGAGACCTAAAAATGGCTGTCCACCAACGTTTACCATCCAACCTGACAGAACTGGAGAGGATCTGCAAGGAGGAATGGCAGAGGATCCCCAAATCCAGGTGTGAAAAACTTGTTGCATCTTTCCCAAGAAGACTCATGGTTGTATTAGCTCAACAGGGTGCTTCTACTAAATACTGAGCAAAGGGTCTGAATACTTAGGACCATGTGATATTTCAGTTTTTCTTTTTTAATAAATCTGCAACAATTTCAAAAATTCTTTTTTTTGTCTGTCAATATGGGGTGCTGTGTGTACATTAATGAGGGAAAAAATTAATTTAAATGATTTTAGCAAATGGCTGCAATATGACAAAGAGTGAAAAATTGAAGGGGGTCTGAATACTTTCTGTACCCACTGTATATATTGTCACAAAACTGAGACATACACAGAAAAAGGTCTGGGGCAGCCACCCGTATATTCTGGTATCCTGGCTGCAAAGTCATTTTCTTATTTACTGATAGCACTGATGTGCACACAACTGAATCCAAAACAAGACTGAGGAATTAGGACAAAGGGCAAGGTTTTAAAGGGGAAGACAGGAAGTGAGGTCATAAGGATCAGGGACGTGTTCGTTCTCCATTGGTTCGGGCCCGGACGTGACGTCAGAGGGGCCGGAGCCAGTAAGGTCTCCTTCCATTGGCTCGGTCCCAGAAATGATGTCACGAGAGCCAGGTGGAATCTCCCGGAAATGGTCTGCAGGCAAGAGAGAAAAAGAGTCAGTGCACTCTGCCACCTCCCGGCATATCTCAGAACTGCCGTCACTCAAGCCCTTTAGCTGCCTCCCATGCGCACGTGTGTGACAATATATATATTGTCACACACGTGCAACTAGGAAGACGTTGTATGGACCAAGTAAAGGTAATTCCACGACAGGCCAGGGGGTGGCGGGGTGCACTAAACTTTCTCCTGTTATCTCTGCAGACCAGCCGCGGGAAAACCTGTCTGATTTAGAACAGAAGACACCACTTCTGGTTCCGGCACCCAGAAAAATGTCACTTCCGGTATCTACTCTGAATAATGAAGAACATCACTTCCGGTTCCCTTACATCACTTCCTGTCCTATTCCTTAAAACCACCATTTTGACAAACCATCATCAGTTCTGTTTTGGACTCGGTATAGAGAACATCTCTATATTTTAAAAGACTCTTTTGCAGCTAGGAATAATATACGGGTGGCTGCCCTAAACCTTTTAAGTGTGTTGAGTCAATTCATTATACAATATATATATCCTATAGAAAACTACATTGATGTAAAGCAGTTTTTCAGTACAAACCTATGACAAACAAGAAAAAAAATGCCTTACCGGAAATATCATTGCCCAGCCGGTTCAGATTGAATTATTTAATGGTTAAGACTAGACAGCCTCTGTGTAGTGTGTTGTAAAATGTCCAGTAAAGTGGAGTTGTTTACAGCTGTACAGGTGATGAGGAGGGAAAAATGTCAGTGGCCTCCACCTGTTAAACCATTCATTCCTGTTTTGGGGGTCATCTCATTGTTGCCCCTCTAGTGCACCAAAGCAGCTGAAACTGATGAACAAGCCCCTCTGTTACTTAACTGACCAGATCGATAGCCCAGACGTTTCATTGACTTGATACTATAGTCTCATTCAAAAGGGTTCCTTTAATTTTTTTGAGCAGTATATATATATATATATATATAAATATATATATATATATACCCTATAGAAAACTACATTGCTGTAAAAAAGGTTTTCAGTATAAACCTATGACAAACAAGAAAAATAAATGCCTTACCAAAAATATCATTGCCAAAATAAATTCCCAGCTGTTCAGATTGAATTATTTAATGATTAAGACAGACTCTGTGTAGTGTGTGCTAAAATGACCAGTAAAATGGAGTCGTTTACAACTTTTAAAGGTTATGTCAGGGCCATAGGGGTCAGTTCTACTGGAGTATACCCACTCAGTGCTCTTAATATGCTGTTTGCTTGGATAGTCATATAGGATTATGTCCAGCTGAAATATCTGCCATCTCTATCTTGTTAACAGTTGTGATGCTGAAGCACATCAGTGCCTGCTGTACAGTTGGCCTCCCCCAATCTAAGAGACCCTAAAGACAGGCCAATGTGTTTAGCACACCACTAGGACCTGATGAAGTCAAATGGAGGCTAAATGAGATATGAACAAACATCTGTCATGTTTTAATCTCTAAATGTAACTTTTGCATAAGTAATATGTATTTTAATAAACATATATTTCATGATCTTAAAGAGGTATTTAAAATCCCAAAAGTAATAAAGATCCAATTAAGTCAAATAATTGAATACCGTGATTAACAGGTGCACAGTCACTAAAATTGCAAAATTATTACTCTTTTTAAGGCATAATATTTGCTCTTCATAGATCGTTTAACATAGTAAACTTCATTATAAAAATAATAATTGAAATGTGACTATTAGCACTGTGATAACTGTGTTTCTTACATTTAACATTGAAAACATGTAGAGACAGCCAATAGATTCTTTAAAGTCATAATTTTATTGCCAGCTTTCTTAACGTTGTCTATTCCCTGCTACATGAAAGTGAGAGTGTCAAGTACAGTATGTGATTTGTAATATTCTGTAATCATAATACAGCTAAAAAAACAAACTTGAATACGAGATCCACAGGCAAGACACTCACAAGAGCTGTTGGTATGTTCAGAACGGACACGAAGACCACAAAATATTTGACACACATCAGCGAACAAAGAACAGAGGCTGATCTGCAGGCAGAAGGGGCTACAATGGAATATTAGGAATACTTAAATAAATAAATAGTAATGAAAGTAAAAAAAACACATTTTAGAGTTGTGTATTATAGAAGTAAAGATTTAACTGTGACAGTTGCTTCAACGTTTAAAATTGTAATACGTTTATTGCCCATCTTTAATGTGACTTGTTAAATGTAGGCGACAATTTCATTTGGACATTCGAGTAAACAACAACAGTCAAAAATTTGTTTTAATCTGACTGATTCAATCAAGTAGAGCCCACACTTAAGTCAACGTCAATCCATTACAATTAGGTGGACACAAATTTGTATTGTTATGTTCATTTAAATTTTCTTCATACGTTGTTTAGTAACGATAAATATTTCATATCCAAACTTTTATTATCATTATTTTTTCATAACTGCAAATCATAAATGACGGTGGTAAAAATACACTGCAGTCTTAATAATGCACTCGACAGAGTGCTAAAGTGTAAGATATTAGCACTAGTAGACTATCGTCGCAGATGTATTTTACGAATAGGCTATACACTCTGTCTCTTACAGTCACTTTATCTTGACCGTCCACCTTTAGAAATTATCTTGCACGTCCACCTTTAGAAATCACTCCCACCTTTCTTTTTACATATCCATAAGGCAATTGGCTAAAGTGAGACATGAATGACAAACAACACCGATTGGCGATTTGTTAAATAAAAAGGTGATTGACCGCGACGTTTAAATTTGTGATTGGCTGATCAGTGCCTGACGTACGCAAATTTAATATATGATTGGCTGAAGTCGAAAATTATATTTACGCCCATTTTACTCCGGTCTGCAGCAACATCTACTTGGGCATGTCCCTACCCGATCTGCGGTGCCTACCCGGAATACAACCCGAGCCGTGCACGTACGCGCAGAACTTTACTATTGCGAACTTGCCATATCTACGTTTTTCTACTTCGCGACACGAGTCCCCATCTGATTTGTCTCGCGCACGCGCTCTCTGCTTAATTAAAATTAATTTCACGACGCGGCCCAATTTGTTCTGCGCATGTCTAATGTTTTACGACACACGTCACTCATCAGGTTTGAATTGTACTTGCGAGTCATTTTTGTGTTGACGTTTATCTCCGTCTGTAAGTGGACTTCTCACTGGAAAGGATGGCAACTTTTGAATTTTATAACGTTTTTGAAAAATATTTGTTGCCTGAAAATGTTAACTCCATTCGAATGAAGAGGGAGTGAAATGAAATGCGACATATGTCTGTGAACTTTATAATGGATACGTATAGCATTTTGTAAGTACATCGAATTGGTGAAAAAGGCAATAAGGATTTTAATTTTTAGTTGCTATACGACATTTGTAATCTCGTGGTTTAAAAGTGAAAGTTGCAGCATTTTCCGTATTTGGGTTAATGGATGCATTTCATTTATACCGTAACACCCTAATAGCATTTGGGGGTGTGTTTCTTTTAACATTTGTTCGCATTTTTCATCTTAAAGAGTGAACGACTTGCTAATAATTAAGCAAAACAATGTAATTGATGTGTCGAGTTAGGAATAGAATTAGGACAGCACGTCTGACACTCGACGGGTGTAAAGTGTGCCCTCCAAAGCCATCGGTATTTTTTTATTCTGTTGATATCAGATTACATCAAAACAAGAGTTTATCTTTTCTCACTACTCAAAGCACTCAGCAATTGCAGGTTAAGGGCCTAACAGAGCAGAGTCCCTATTGGTATTTATGGGATTCGAACCAGCAACCTTCCAATTGCCAGTACAGATCCCTAGCCTCAGAGCTACCACTCTGCCTAATAAAGTTAACAAATATATAATGATGAAGGCTAAATTACATACAAGAGTAGCAACAGCTAAGTTATTACAAGAAAGTGAGATGCAGATAATAGCATTACACATTGTTAATGAAGCAGCTCAGAATCTTACACGTTTTAATTATTTTAGTTTGTTTTCCGTTTTTAAAAGCTATTTCTAGCATATTAATGTCCATACAGAAAGATGTAACAGAGGGTCTAACGTTCTGAACTTTACACTTCTGTATTGGAAATTTATGAAGCAAGGAAACCATGCACAGTTACTGCATTTTCTAACATTTAGTCTTCAAAATTGTATACAGAAGAAGAACAGTAATTAAACAGTGAGATATTGGTGTGTCATTCAAGTCAGTAACAGAAATAAATCTTTATAAAACATTTTGGAACAGGAGCAGAATTAAAAGAAATATGAGAGGGGATTTGTCTTCATTTGTACATAAACTACATTTTGGTGATACAGTATATTAATGTCATGCTTATGAATTAATTTGTTAGTTGGGTACTATTTATTCATAACTATTTCTACTATTTTCTACCTTGTTTGGTAGAAAAAATTCTATGGCAGAAAACAGGCAATTTTAAAATTTATATCAAAAGCCATCAGAGAAGTGTGGTGTGCATCTGATGTGGCACAATGACAGGCTGGACACCTGCTGTTGTCATTTCTCATTAGCTGATCATTTAAGCTGTTGGTTTTGGAGGAGTACACACACACACATTTAACTGAATATAATGGAGAAGGCTTGCTCCTTAGAAATAACATTTCTTATTGCTGCAGTTAGAAAAACAATGCCCCTTCATTGTATTTTTTTTCTTGACCCTACAGGATGCCCGGTGGCAACCAGCCTTCCAAGTGGCTGAACAGATGCCAGTGTACCCGAATTCAGAGACACAATTGGATGTTCTTTTCTTCAGCTTTTAATATTTCCAATTTGAGATGATGTGCTGTTCATGTTAGATTAGCTATTTCTACAGGTAAGACTACTGAGGCTTTCAGTTTCAGAAGTAATTTGTGCATAATTCCTGCAAAGCCTCCCCATAATTATTACTTGATCTGTAATATTTTGCTGCTTTGAATACTGTACCGTATGTTTGCTCACTCTGTCCAGTAACTTAGACAGGAAAGCCTCACAGTGTGAATCAAACACAGAGACTCAGGAGCATCTGTACCAGCAGTCACTAAACAGGGATGTTGTTCCATTTTGCAAAATAACATTTATTTTCTTAAGTTACTGTGCTTTGTTATTGGATTTTGAAAGAACCAAGACTTAATTTTAAATTAAAACAAAACTAAGGCAGGAGAGAAAAACGAAGATGCCTTCATGTAAGTATTGACATCTGAGCACGTCACATTGGAAGTTCAGATATACAGAGATTGTAAAACAATGTCTACTGCATGCGTAATGTAAAAGAAAAAAAATGATGCTACATATAATGACAACTTAAATTGGTGTTCTTTCAAAATCCAAAAAAAAACCGCAGTAATTATTATTATTAGTTAGACTTTACTCAAAGCAGAACTTTATCTATTGTGATTGTTTACTTTGGTAATAATTGATCTACAGGTGTACCAAGGAAGGAGGCAGAAAAAGAAGTAAGAGTACACTTTATTTATGTTTGAACTCTGTGAGTGAACATTGTGTATCTACTGTGTTTATGTTTTTAACAGTTACAGTGAAGTAGAAGAGTCTGGTCATGTTATGTGGCAGCAGTTAAACAAGAAGGATGGAGAGATGTGTGCCATGTTGAAGTAGTGGGTGGCCCTCCTACCCGGCACTTCTAGAATCCTCCATCTCAAACTCTGCTCTGATCTGCTGTGCCTTTGCCAAGTGATCACGAGGTATTGGCCTATTTTGTTCTTTTTTTTCTTCTGAAAACTGTCTTGGTCTCATTACACTGGCTCCCTGTCTCACACAGAATTGATTTCAAGGTTCTATTAAATATATAGAAGGCTTTGAGTATTTTAGACCCTGCCTGTATTTTGGAGTGTCTGCTCCCAACATTTCTTTTCTCAAACATTGCTTTGCCTTTTATTCCAAGATCAACCATAAAAACCGGCAGCTTTCTGTACTCGTGCAACAAAATCTGGAATGCTTTGCCAATAGAGAAGTGCCAGGCTACAAATGTCAAGCATTTCAAAAAACTTCAACAAGCCCACTTTTCTAATTTGGCTTTTTCTTAATTACTTGCATTGGTTGTAATAGATTAGAAGTGGTACTGTGTACAGTTTGTCAGATCTGCACTGGGCACTAACGTCTGCTGTTTTTCTCTGTTTTCTTTTTCCAGTTAATTGCAGTGGTGCCCCCTGCGTCTCCACCGTCTGTTACATCAACTCCAACTGCCTGTGATGCCAGAGAGAAGAAAAGTTCACAAGACAACCTAAAATGGAATTCTGATTGGAGCGAAATGGCCACAATTATGTATGCTGGGATGTGCAGAGGAGGCTTGTGGGCTTTGGCTTGGGACCCCCAGAGGTTTATTATCTCCAGTATCGTTGAAGGCTGCAAGTTTGTCTTTGTCCCCGGCCATTTGACCAGGCAGTGTATTTATTACAAAGGACAAGGACTCCTCCATTTGCTTCTTATTTACTTTTATAATGCCTTCAATTTTCTTTGTAACTGTATATTTTTCTAGAGCAATTTGAGCAACACTTGTAAGCAAAGGTGATATAGAATAAATGTTAAGGGACAGATCAAGAAAAATATCAGTTTAAATAGAACACATTTTTATGGAATATTGGCTGGATTACAACTCTTTGACTCTGAGTAGTATCTTGTTCATAAAGCTAAAATAGCATTTTTCCTTTTTTGACAAATTTAATGATTCACTTTTACTGCGTTCAAAACCTTGGCTAACATTTTTTTAAATGCTAAGTTAAAAATCTGTAAATATATTTGTGTTCTCCTTCCCTAATAATTTTTAACACCTCCCCTTGTTGGCCATTTTCATTGTAGTTGTGTTCTAGTTAAATGCATTTACCATTTATACATCTTTATGATAGCTGAATTTTTTAGTTATAATATTTATACAGTATATATACATATAAATATCGGTGTGTGTATAATTTTTTTTTGAGAAACATTGTTCACACATCTTTCACTTTTATTTTTAAACATACCATTTATTTATTCAATAAAAAAATGTATGAATAAGTGTATTGTATTTCCTTTTTTAAAGTTATAAAAATGAACAGGTCCTGTATCAATATGGGTGAATAAAACCATTAACATGAGACGAGTCTGCACACAAACAGTGGTGTGTTATGTTGATTAAACTTGTAAGAAAGAATATCACTGCACTCTGTCCACATGGTGTTCATCATAAACTGAACTATTTCATGCTGTTTAAATTCTGCTCAGTTAGTGGAGAATATTTTATTTTACAGCTGTTAAATTCAGTTCAGTTTTATTATAGTAAGAGGTAAGTTGGTTTCTCAGTGGGTTTTACAGAGACTCCTTGAAATAACATTAAAAACACATCACTAAGAACAAACGTATTACAAATATGAACTATAGCAGCAAGCACTTACTGTAAAAAAAAATAGATCAAATAGATTGATTCAAGTGATAACAGCTCACTTCCTTAATTTAAGTCTGTGGATATAAAGTTAAACATCTTTGTAAGATTAATAGCAATTGGAATAAATGAGGATTTGAACCAGTGGCTTTATGCTCTTCATTTCTTCAGCATCGTGCCTGATTGCACAACTGAGAATGAATTAAAGAATTTTAACAAGTTGACTGTCCCTGTCCTTAGTGCTGTTACTGTCAGCACAATGCCATGCAACACAGTGTTAATTCATTTCTTTTTTTGAAAAAGGACCATAAATTTCTATAAAACTGGTTGGATACATTAGGTTTTGTAAACCTGATGCCTTAAGACAAATTGCAATTTTATTAATAATTTATGTCTAAAGATATTTTTAAACAAACACAATTTGTTCATAAGAGGGAAATTGCAACAATAGATCAAAACAGAAAGGAAACTTTATATGATTTATTACGTGAGTGGGAAAATAAAAATACTGCATACTTTATGTAACATATATATATATATACAGTATATAGTACCTGCCAAATAATACAAAGAGTACACAGCATGTATTTTGCCCTAATTGGGGCTCATCAGGTGTGTATACCTAAGTTTCCTCTTACAGTGATCGAACCTTGGACATCAACATTATGCCACAAAGGCTGCTTCGTTTATTTTGCAGGATGAATATTTTCATTATGGTCAACTAATGTAGAACTAAAATGAATAAACCGTAATGTCAAGTTGTACTGCATGCATAGTTCCGATTGGAAAGTGGATTTTTTAGTTTTTAATGTTTTTTTCATTAAGCACATGCGGTGTGTGTCACTACCTGGTCCCCATTGCTGGCCCAATCCGCGTGTGTGTGCGTATTGAAAGGCTACGTCATCACACACTTTATGGTGCTGCCCAATCTGTTTAACGCATGCGTGAACACTTTACGGCATGCTAGGCTTTCAAGATGCCTGTGCGCGCAAATCAGGTAGGCACACAGATCGGGTAGTGACGGGGGCACAGAATGAGAGGACCTTAGTGGGCAGGTCAATAACAGAATTTGATATTCAATCCTGTAAGACACAATGCAGGATGTGATAAAAGCAGGGACAAGATTCCCAGCATTAGAATAGGCATTATTAGAATGAGCAAACATAAGAAATGTGACACATGTGGAAGTAAGAAAGTTTCTTAATATGGTTTACATGCATGAAATAAGAAAAGGAGGAATCAAAGTGACACCGAGATTCTTTGCAGTAAAAGAAGCTCTGATGAGATCATCACCAAGAATGGTTGAAGATGAGCTTGTTTTGTTAAGTTGCACTTTAGTGCCACTTTGCAGGAGTTCAGTTATGTGGCAATTTCATTTTAAAGAGTTTTGCTCTGTTCAGGTTTTAATTTTACTGTAATTTCACTGAGACAAGTTGTGAGCTGAGAAAGCTGTGATGAAGAGTCACTTTTAACACTGAAATAGATCTAAGCATCATCTGCATAAAAATGATAACCCAGACCAAAGCTATGAATAACTTGCTCAAGGTGAAGCACAGAGCAGAGGACGTCATTTAATTAACAAAGGGAAGTCAGATGGAGGAACTCCTGTGAGAAATTAAGGTGTGAGAGTTACCCTGCTGCGGTGGGTTGGCACCCTGCCCGGGATTGGTTCCTGCCTTGTGCCCTGTGTTGGCTGGGATTTGCTCCAGCAGACCCCCGTGACCCTGTGTTCGGATTCAGCGGGTTGGGAAATGGATGGATGGATGGAGTTACCCTGGACATGACATAAGCTGCATGGCCACAACGCCATATGCAATAACTTTTACACAAACTGGGACAGTAGCTCCTCAAGAGGAAGGTAACAATGCTTAGCACAATAAGTAAAAATAAGCCAGAGCTCCCATCTCAGCTGCTGGCCACACAGAATAGGCCAGTGAAGACATCAAAGTTTGTCTAAACAAATGACACATCCTTGGTGCACATTGTGATCTGCACAGGGATAGGAGATGCCATGGCCAGAAATAATAATGGACTATAATGCTACAAAAAGAGGAATGGAGAATGGAGAATGGAGAAACATTACGCTGGATGCTGGCCACAGGCAATTTTTTCAACATATTGAACATCTCAGAAAAAAATACTTTTGTCATCTCGACAACCTTGAACCAAGACTGGAACATGGAGAAGGAGATAGAGCCTTCTTGAGGAGCAGGGTAAACCATTGGTGACACCTCACATGCTACTGGGACAACATGTGCCAAAGACCCCAGCATGTACAGCCATTGTGTCGATTCAACAGTCCAATCCACAGGGGAACCAATGACGGCACCTGTAGTGTGTATATATAGTGAGTGTGTGTTTGTGTGTCTCACTGTGTGAACTGTACAGTTATTACAGTATTGTGTAGAAAATGAAAATATTCAGTTCTGCTTGATAAACAAATAGAATGTGATCTGAGGGTGAGGAGTAAACAGGGTATTTACATTGCTTGTTAAAATAAAGTGACCATCTGATTTAAAAAAAAAGTCCCTCAATAGTACATACGTAGCAAAAATGGAATCATAAGTTGAGATTCAACACAATTATTTTTCATGCTATACAAAGAAAAATTAAAATACAATGTTTGTAAACTTCTGCATTTGTGAAGTGTGAGGGGCTATCTAAACTACCATTGAGTGTATTTCAGTAATTTGTGTAGTGACTTATAAAACCATAGCTCAAAAAAATTAAAGGAACACTTTTTTAATGAGAGTATAGCATCAAGTCAATGAAACTTGTGGGCTATTGATCTGGTCAGTTGAGTAGCAGAGGGGCTTATTTATCAGTTTCAGCTGCTTTGGTGCACTAGAGGGGCAACAATGAGATGACCCCCAAAACAGGAATGAATGGCGCAAAAGGTGGAGCCCACTGACATTTTTCCCTCCTCATCTGTTTTGTCACTCGTTTTGCATTTGGCTACAGTCAGTGTCACTATTGGTAGCATGACAGACCCTACAGAGCTGGCACAGGTAGTCCAACTTCTCCAGGATGGCACATCAACACGTGCCACTGCCAGAAGGCTTGCTGTGTCTCCCAGTACAGTCTCAAGGGCATGGAGGAGTTCCAAGAGACAGGCAGTTACTCCAGGGTCCTCATGTATAAACGGTGCGTACGCACAGAAATGTTGTGTAAGAACGTTTCCACGTTCAAATCGCGATGTATAAAACCTAAACTTGGCCTAAAGCCACGCACATTTCCATGGTACCTCATACCCTGTCATACGCAAGTTCTCCGCTCTGTTTTGCAGACTGGCAGCACCCAGCGTCAAAGCAGTGCTACTGTTCCTGTGTGGTTTATCATTCTTTTTCAGATCCAAGTCCCTGACCCGGCTTTATAAATACACTGAAATTAACCGCATATTGTTTATTAGTTTAATGCGTCTGATTGTAATTAACCAGTAACAAAATAATGGTCCACGGAATGGTCAGACTATTCCAAATACCATAACTGCTTTAACGTTGTTACTCTCACTGCACCTTTTTCTTCTTCTTTCAGTTGCTCCCGTTAGGGGTTGCCACAGCAGATCCTCTTTTTCCATATTACTCTCACTACACCACTCCGAGCAGCTGATCGAAAAGCGAATTATCGGTATACAGCATCAATCACACGCTGCCTCAACCATGCTTCCTATTTGAACTGCTTCTCACACAGCAAACGCTTCAAACCTTTCCTGTACGGACCTCGCTGTTCAGAAAGAGTTTTATCCCAAGAGCTCTAAACGAACTCAATCAGTCCATCAACTGCTCCTTATAGAACTGTTTGGACTTATAAGTACAATCACCTCACTGTAAACTTGCACTACAGTTATAATATTACACAACCTGAGCCACTTTATAAAGCGTGTATTTACATATGATGACGATATCATTTTTAAGATGAAATGCAGCAAAATATGTTTATTATATTATACAGATAAAAGCACTGCATGCTTCACTGGGACAGGCGTGAATGATAGAATATTTAAACAAGTACTACGAAGATATTTCAATGTTCCTTAAAAGTTTTGAAGAATCGGCGTTATAAGCTTACAGATGGCTTAACGTCTATTACAGAGCTGATAGTGTGGCGATCGGTTACTTGGAGAAAGAAAAGGAAGGACAGGAATTGGAGTTTAGTACGTTTGAAAGAGACAGTACTGCAGGGGCGGCCTTAAGCATATGCAATCTGTGCACCTGCACTGGGCCGCCAAATCCCAGGGGCCGCCACGCCAATATATATTGACTATAAAACAGAAAGAGAAAATAACGACACAGCTGAAAACGCAGCGGCAAATTTCGGCAAAAATTAAACACTTGTGTGATGAGCACATGGCGGCTATGCAGTGTCCGCAACAGACGTGGCCATTCACCATGCATAAGATACCATATTGACATTGGCGGGTGAAGGGGCCACAAGTTCTTTCTCTGCCCAGGGCCGCCATGAGCTTAGAGCCGCCCTTAAGTACTGCTGCAATAAATTATTTCATTGAAGGTCAAGCACAATCACTGCATCACCGTGTTCCCATGTTTAATAACGTGCTTTAACTCCTATCATCATGAAAATGATATCACATATACATCTCAGTATTTTAGTTATTCAGAGAGCTGTAATATCACAAATATAATGCATTCTGTGTCCTGTAGGAGGAAAAGAAAGCCGGTTTAAGAAGCATGTAATGATTCACACACATAGAGCACATAGAAGAACACATACAAAACAAAGCATTTAACGTGCTTCTTTAATTACGATGTGATTTGAGAAACTGCTTAATTAAACGATTTTAAATGAAGTTTATGATGTTCTACTTTAATGACAAAATAAACTACATAATTAAAGTGGAAATTTCAAGATTGAAGTTGACATTTCGTGCTTTTTCCTCACTGTGTTCCTGTTTTTTCTCTGTACCCTAATAAGCTTTCATATGACACTCAGATGGTGGGCTACGTCTCGCCTTTTCACGTTGACTTTGATATCTGACAACTTTTTTATTTTGGGCACTGTGCGACTTTGTGAACTTGAGCTTTCAAGTTTCTCCGACACGCTGTCAGTCGATTAGCTTCCTTTTGTTGTTTATACCACTGTTTAAATCAACAAATAGAATGTTTTTCCTTGCCTCCACTTGGTATTCGCTGAAATTCTTCCATTTTCCCTCTTGCTTTTCCCATTGTCTTTTCACAGAACACTGAGCTTAAGGGCTATTTATATTGCTTTGCATATTCACAGCGGCGTAATTCTGGGAGGAGTTGGGGCGGGACAGCATGCGTGTGCACGAGTGTTACTTTTCATGCTGATCGGGATTTATGTAGCGTAAAAATGTGGAAGTTTGCGTACGCACAGATTCCTACATCTGGATTTTTCTGTGCGTAAGCACATTTCGGCTTTTGCGCTTACGTCATGTTATAGTGCGAATTCTACGCACGCGTTATGCATGAGGCCCCAGGAGAGCTGGACAGGGCCAGAGTAGGTCCTTAACCCATCAGCAGGACTGGAGGAACAGGATGAGCACTGGCAGAGCCTACAAAATGACCTCCAGCAGGTAGGCCACTGGTGTGAATGTCTCTAACCTCTGACAAAAAGAAACAGACTTCATGAGGGTGGCCTGAGGGCCCGATGTCCTCTAGTGTGCCCCGTGGAGCTTGATTGGCATTTGCCATAGAACACCAGAATTAGCAGGTCCACCACTGGCGCCCTGTGCTTTTCACAGATGAGAGCAGGTTCACCCTGAGCACATGTGACAGACATGAAAGAGTCTGGAGAAGCCGTGGAGAATGTTATGCTGCCTGTAAGATCATTCAGCATGACAGGTTTGGTGGTGGGTCAGTGATGGTCTGGGGAGGAATATCTATGGAGGGTCACACCTCTACAGGCTAGACAACGGCACCTTGACTGCCATTAGGTATCGGAATGAAATCCTTGGACCCATTGTCAAACCCTATGTAGCTTATGTCATGTCCAGGGCAACCCTCATGCCTTAATTTATAATATAATAATTAAGTTATCTTAATTTTATAATAATATAATCTTATATCACAGCTCCAGCTGATTCAAAACTCAACTGCAAGAGTCCTGACACGAACCAACAACAGCAAGCACATCACAGCCATCCTGTTGCACCTTCACTGCTCCCTGTGTCTTACAGGATTGAATATCAAATTCTGTTATTGACCTGCCCACTACGGTCCTCTCATTCTGTGCCCCCCACTAACCTGAACTCTGTGGGTGACAGCAGGGTCTTAAGCTGTATACTGTATAGCGCTCTGACTGTGGAATGAACCTCCCAAAATTAATGACATCAGCTGACTCCATTCATTTATTTCACAGAAACGATCCGCATTGTTTAGTTTGATGTATGACACAACATGATGGCAGAAACCCTCTGAACTACACAATGATGCGTATTATTTGGTTTCTGAACGGGTGAACCGACGTTACTTTCCGGGCTTTGCCGAGACCTGCCGAAACCTTCCAAAATTAATTTTACGAAGTCAGTCCTGAAACGATGGAGATGTCACTTCCGGGTTTGTAACTGCGGGTCGAAAACTGTGGTGGCGTATGGTGCTGTGGCTCTGCAGGTGGATAGTATTGCTCGCAGGGACCGTAAACATGAGACTTGTTGCTAAAAGATTGTCCCAGGGCCGTCTTGCGAGGACGTGGAACATTCTTGCAAGACACGTCCTACTTACAAAAGATATCATATAAGAGCACACCCATCAAAAAACACTCAGTAGTGTAAAAGCACGTAGTACACACAGATCATGTGCTCTCAGCGCATATAAAGCGTATAAGGAGGCCTAAAGGCGTTGGAGAGAAAAAAAGGCAGATAAGAGATTATGAAAGCAGTGGAATTCGAAAGGCTCAAACAAACGATGGCGCGATACACATGTAGAGAAATGTACAGAATATGAAAGCAGTAAAATTCGAAGGTATTGTAGCGTCCCAGCCAGGTTGAGGGCTTTTTGGTTTTAAGTGACTGTTCGGTCCGATTGAGGGAGAGCGGAGTACAGCACGGAAGACTGATAGCGGGGTATTGATTGAAGCGGTGGGGGGGGGCGTTGGAGAGGGTGCTAGAAAGTTGTGTTTGGGGTTAGTAAGTCGGCGATTGTTCAAGTAAAACTTTTGTGACACTTTATCATGTCAGTCACTGAAGTATCAAAGAAAAGACAGAGAAGGTCACATTACCGCAAACAAAAGGTGATTAATCATCAGAACCAGGTGTAATTGAAAAAATAGCAGGACAAATCGAGGTCAGAAATAAAAGGCAAAGAGTAGACAACAAAGTCTTTTCGCATTCGCAAAACGTGGATTTACACAATAATGGACCATACGCTATGAGAATCTGTGGTCCCAGAACAGTTAAAGCAACAACAAGTTTAAATTTCAAAGAATACACAATTCAGTCAGGTGTATATTGATGATCACAGAGAAGCGATGCAAATTTTAACAGGCAAAAAGAAAGGTAATGTATATATTCTGCGAATAACATTACACACCAAAGGAGATCGTGATATGCCATTCATATTAAAACGTTTACAGTTTACCGTGAGAATAGCTTTTGCTATGACAATCAATAAATCACAGGGACAAACATTAGAAAAAGTCGGATTATTTATTAGAGAAACAGAAACAATATTCACTCACGGGCAGTTATATGTTGTATTGTCACAATGTGTCTCCAAAAAATATTGTTTTTAATGAAGCTTTAAAGTAAAAGTGCAAATAATGAAATTGAAACAATTCCAAAGAAAAAAAAAATTTAAATTGTATATCCAATTAACCAAACACAGGGATTGGTGAGTGAAGCGAGCAGGGGGTTAAGCCCCCTAGTAATAAAAAAAAGATCAGGAGTGAAATCTTTATAACCAATTTGAACTAAATAATTTTGAGAGGTACGGTGGAAGGATTGCAAAAGAGATCTGTTCGGGAATCATCCCCACTTAGAATTGCTATCAAAATGCGAAGACTAATTGCGTAAGGCAGCTCACGTATTTACATTAATCCATCTTCTATTCATTGCCATTTGACGTCCATGAACCCCTCTATTGAATAAGGTGATAACAAACCCACTGTGGCAGATGAGGTTGAATTCGCTGTTCTGCACCAAACATTCAAAGGTGTCAATCTGAAGCACATCAGAGAGGCTGAGAGACACGGCACAGATCGGTTACTGGCACACCAACACACAGACACACACGGGGCACTCTAAGGTGAGCAGTGCATGTATCAAGGTCAGCATTAAAGATCCTCTTGAGTGCTGAGGCAACAAAAAGCAGCAGGATAAACACATCTGGACCTGCTGTCGAAAAAGCATTTGCTATTAACAGCAGCATCCCTCCCTCTTGAACACATCTTCAAGGTCCGGATAGGCGATCAGTAAAAAGTTGTCTTAGTCACAGCACAGTGCAATAATAAAACATTTCCTAAAACATATAGTTGTCCAGTCTGTATCATTCCTAAGCAATCTTCCAGTTATAGAGGTGCAATCCCAGTTACTAACACATTTACCGTGTAGCTCCCCCCGCCCCCCAACACTCAAAGTAAGAACACATTCCACCTTATTAATTTAATATGTAAAAATGTAAACTGCTAAACCTGCCATCAACAACTACAATAACAGTTGAAATTGTCACTCAAATATTTTTGTTTGTTATAGACATAGAACAAGATGCCCATTTCCATTTGATATATCTTTACTAGTGTTCTCGCCTTGCTTGCTCTCAGTCCACGGTAGAATTTGCTGTTAAATGAAAAAAAAAAGAAAAACAGACTCTTTTGGGTGACAATTCACAGTGGGTGGACGTGGGACCCAAACCCACGCATGCCTTATTATGGAGCAGTAACGCTACCGCTGCACCACTACTGTTTTCAGGAGAGTTGATGTATATATGGTTTTTTTTTTACGTATATATGTAATGAAGATGAAAACAACTATACATAGATGTATACTATATGACATATGTTCAGTGTTGCATGAAAACGTTGCATGAGGCTAAGAATGGATATTTATGAGAGTATTAAAGTGAGAGAGGTGTCGTCACCCATATTACTAAAGCTCTTCTTTGCAGCATTATGCATTCTACAAGTCGGCATTTGTATGATGTATAATTTATAGTTTTATTTTTTGCCGCAAAGTATTATCGGGCACAATCATTTAAAATGTTTTGATCATCCACAAACATTCATTTCACCTGGGAATTCTGTTGAGTTTTTGAACTCTGTTGATGCCATATGTACTTCAAACGAGAGCTCAATGAATAATGATTTGCAGCACTAAGCAGACATGCGCACTGGAATCGTCAAGCTTGGTTAGAAGCACTGAGCAGACATGCGTACTGGGATTGCATCATGACAGGGCTTCGAAGCCTTGAGAAGACATGCGTACTGGGATTGTATCATGACAGGGCTTCGAAGCCTCAAGCAGACATGCGTACTGGGTTAACAGGAGCTTCAAAGCCTCGAGCAGACATGCGTATTGGGATTGCATCATGATAGGGCTTAGAAGCCTCGAGCAGACATGAGTACTGGGATTGTAACATGACAGGGCGTCGAAGCCTCGAGCAGACATGCGCACTGGTTACTGAATCTTTGTGAAGCCTCAACACACTCAAAGGCATTGACATCTATATTTTTGAGAGTCATCTGACACTTAACTCTCTAGTTATATTTTGTTTTGCTGAGAATTCATTATTGTTCTTGTGGATTGATGTGATTTCCTTTGTCTAATACATAGTGTCAAAGATATATTGTCATACAGTATATCAACTTTATATATATAAAAAGATTTGGTAAATCATGCAACCTTTTTATGGAATGCTTAATTTTGTTTAAAACTGTACATCATATAGTATACATCTATAAATATAATTTTTTCGTCTTCATTAGGAGCATACAACAATGATGCTCTCGTGTCAATTAAACCAATTTAACGTGCATATGTCAAACAACATATGTCTACATCCTCCGCAGTAAGAACAGTAGTAGTAGTTCAGTTGTGCGGAGCTAATTAATTATCCCGATTAGGTGGCTCAATGGTACTGCGACTCTCTCTCAGTAAAAACACCAGGGGTTCGCGTTGTTGATCCTCCTCTTGTGAAAGGTTTTTATTTCAATTTATCCATTTAACAAAAATTTCAAACTTGGATGGATAGCGAGCGAATCAAGCTATTGAGGGAAGGCTGGGCCGCTGTAGTCAGCCAGGGGGCACACGTCCCTAATTATATTGTGCATGTAAAGAGTTTCACTGTAAAACGTAATAAGCTTCATATTTGTGTGTTTGGAGACCCTGGTGTCATACTGAATTTGTATTGTAGAAAAACAAACTACTGTCCAGCATGCCTAAATGTGTTGTAGCAGTAGAAGCGTGTGTCCACCTCCTGAACCCTCAGGTACCACTCCAAACACCAGGTAAAAGCACAAGACTTTTTTATTTTGCAATCACGTGCACAAAGCACCCTCCACTCCACACTACTCATATAAACTAATCACAAACACAATTCTCTCTCTCTTCCGCTCCCAGACACTTAGCCACCCTACCTCCCAGCTCAGCTCAGTGTCTGGGCTTTCCCAGAATCCTTTTATACACCCTGACCCGGAGGTGTTCCTGCCCAACAGTCCTCAAGTCCTTATTCCTTCCAGGTCAGGGTAAACAGTCCTTATCTTCACCCCGGAAGCACGTTGTTTCTTCCTGTCCTTGGATTATGACGCACTTCCGTGTTATAGGGCATGTATGAGTCCACGGGCATCCCGACAGCGACTCCCAGTGGTCCCCAGGGTATCCAGCAGGGCTGTGCATAAAAACTACATAGTCCATGAGGCCCTGCTGGAATTCGAGGCCCGTCCATGCTGTCGGGAGAGCTCCTCCTGGCGGCCTGGGGGTGAGGGCCGGAATATGAAGCCGGCCATCCACCACAAACCCCCTTAGCGACGACAACTGGGGCGGAGCGTCCAGCCCCGCAAGGGACGTCCGCCTCCAGGAGGACGCGTCAGTCGGGCCTCGGCCGTGTTGATTAGGTCCCCTAGAGAACCTAGGGGGAACGGTGTAGCGGTTGTCCCTCCGTTCCCCTGTCCTCCGAGGACAACTTCGCCAAACATGGCCCGGCTGATGGCAGTTGTAGCACCGCCGACGCCCTCCTGGTAGTCCCTCTCCACAAGACCGGAAAACATCTCGGGAACTCCGTCCACCAAGGGAGGTTTTACGGCCGCCTCGCTGCTCTCAGCCCTTTTCTCCATCCTGTCAGGAGACCCACGTTTTATTTTGGGGATCTCCTGCTTATTCTGGGGCTTGTGCACAGCTTGAGTCTCTCTATTGGTAAAAGAGAGCCTCTTTGCTGTCTGCACGCCCGTTGACCTTCGTTTCTTAAGAGGTGGCGTCATCAGCACCGTATCGCTCCGGGTAACAACACTTATCAGCTGTTCCTGTTCGATCGGCACTTCCTCCGCCCCTCCCGTTAGTAGCGGCAACTCCCTCATCACGCGGGTCAGGGTGTTGAGGTACGCATCGCTCCGGGAAGCCGTCTCGCACAGCTGTCCAGGTTCGCTCGGTCCTTCCGCCGACCACTCAGTCACCATACCACGGTCCACTGTCAGGCACACAGCGCTTTGGCACCCGCTACTTATTAATCGCAGTGCCGGATCGCACTGTGTCCCTTTATTATATCCGGTACGGCTTAAGCTTACCTGTACCGCCGCATCAAGCGAGACCGGGGCTTCTCGGCCTAATTGCCGCAGGTATTCCAGTAGTCCCTTCAGCGGCGCCTCGGCTGTAGCTCCCAGCTCCTCCACGCGTGTCTTCAGCTCCTTCAAACCCTGGAAGAAAGTATATACGGGCTCGAGGTACTTCTCGAGGTCCCGTAAGTCCACAAAGTTATTTAATTCGGCCGGAGGTAAGTTCACTTCCTCATTTTCCTTACCTGCCGGCCGGGAGCCAATGAGCACGTCCCCTCTGGGCACGTGTTCGGCTGGGTCACGCAAAGGCTCTCGAGAGTTGGAGTCTTTAGAGGGATGGCTGGCTACTCCGAGCCCACTGAGATCTGCCTTATTTTCCTTAATGGCAGACCCTTCAGTCACATCCTGTCCCTCTTTCTCTTTATTTAATTGTGGCGCTGCTTCGCTCGCCTCCCCCTTCCCCTTCAGGGAGTTCGGATTTGTTTGGGAAAAGACCTCATTGACGGACCGCAGTTGACCTTCTCCGTCCCGGCATTCATCACGCGAGGTCACGAGGTTGTTTTCCTCGTATGGGCTTCTCCGCTGTCGACTCCAAGATCGGCCAGACTTCTTTGTATCGTGGCCATCTTGCCTAGGTATGAGGCGGGCGTCCGATTCGTAGTCTGCTTTGTGCAGACAGGCCTCTGCAAAACATGAAGAAAATGTCCCCGGCGCTTCGGGCGTTTTTTCCAAACATACCTCTGAACGCAAACGATCCAGTTCCAGTTCTCTATAATAATCTTCTGGAGTCACCATCCTGCAGCGTTCCGGCTGTCGCCCTGCTCGGGTTTGCTCGGCTTTAAACCGCGCCCGGTCTTCCTCACCGCCTGTTAGGTAAGTCCACAGTGTCTCGACCCCCGTTAGGGCCTGAACTTTTTGGGTATGCCCATTCTTTTTCGTTGATTTTTTCCCCATCGTGGTCCGAAGAAGAACAAGGCTCCCAGTCGCAGCGCTCTTTGTAGAGGGTGGTGTTTGCACCATCGTGCGTTGAAGCGGGACCTTCTTAGGGTCGTCTGCATACACAAAATTTATTTTAAATGCAGGTCCCCTGCCAACAGACGGCCAGAGAATCCTGCCGACTATGCCAATGTAGCAGTAGAAGCGTGTGTCCACCTCTTGAACCCTCAGGTACCACTCCAAACACCAGGTAAAAGCACAAGACTTTTTTATTTTGCAATCACGTGCACAAAGCACCCTCCGCTCCACACTACTCATATAAACTAATCACAAACACAATTCTCTCTCTCCTCCGCTCCCAGACACTTAGCCACCCTACCTCCCAGCTCAGCTCAGTGTCTGGACTTTCCCAGAGTCCTTTTATACACCCTGACCCAGAGGTGTTCCTGCCCAACAGTCCACAAGTCCTTATTCATTCCGGGTCAGGGTAAACAGTCCTTATCTTCACCCCGGAAGCACGTCGTTTCTTCCTGTCCTTGGATTATAATGCACTTCCGGGTTATAGGGCATGTATGAGTCCACGGGCCTCCCGACAGCAACTCCCGGTGGTCCCCAGGGTATCCAGCAGGGCTGTGCATAAAAACTACATAGTCCATGAGGCCCTGCTGGAATTCAGGGCCCGTCCATGCTGTCGGGAGAGCTCCTCCTGGCGGCCTGGGGGTAAGGGCCAGAATATGAAGCCGGCCATCCACCACAGTGTCTTTTCGTTTCTGATTGGTATACGACACTTTCAACTTGGGACAATTCGCTATAAACTGTTTCAGCCAATCAGCACCTTCTAAACATGCAGAATGACAGTGTGAACCTTTATTCTAACTGTGCAGCATCTCCATTTCAGTCAGTCATTGTCCTGTTAGACTATTTACTGTTAAGTGCTGTTTGAGCTACAGTTTATAGTACAACAGATGGCTTACCTAGTTCTTAAATCGATATTGAAATGCATACACAAGTCTCCTAAATTATTTATTGAAATGCCTACATTTACAGTGTCCGTTTTAGGAAGTTGTAGTATTTACTTGTTCCCGTTATTAGGAATTATAATTTCTCAGTGTCACATATTATTCGTTACTACTCGCGAGTCCCGCATCATTGAGATTCTGTTTTATATTCTGTATAAGCAAACTTTTTAAAAGGAGTGTTAATTGAACCGACTATAGCAGACTTGTCATCTTCTTAATATGACTTTATTGATTTGATATTGACAATTAATCATAAGGTCAAAAATCAAGGAGGATATGAGTTTGTATGGACTGTGCTGTTTCTTTTTTTTCGTGACATCGTGTCAGTAGAGAGTGCGTGACGTTAACAATGCATTCTGTCCTAAATGACAGCGCACACGCTTTTGATATTTCCTAAAGGCCAATGTGTCTCAATTTGCTCATTAATATATTTTGATAGTGCATTTTAGTGAGAATGATTATAAACATATTACCCATGTTCATTTCCCATGTAGATATGTAACATTTGGTGAGAATAAATAAAAAAGTAACAACACATATAATAGTTATGTTGCATTGTTAATGATTAACAAAATTCATAGTTTATCTGAAATGTTCTACTTATACAGTTGATTTATTCCACTTCCGAAGGTGTAAATTGTTGGTATTCTCCATTGCATTTGCCCCCAGTGTAACGTGTGCCAGTGCAACTGAGGGGTGGCAGACAAGCTCATGTAATAGGTGACAAGGTACATCCTCACCCTCATGCCCAGGCTCTTGTCATGAATATTCCCATCTTGTGCTTTTTCTTGTTCCTGCTAGTTTACTATTATTATTGGACACGTATGTAGAGGAAATGTGTGTCGTATTTTATGTCTATGAAAGGAAGGACGGTAAAGCCTTGAATGAAACTCAGTGTTGATGCTTTGATTAACAACACAGGTTAAGGAGCAGGGAACGTTAAATGTGACAGTGACTGTGGGGGATTGTGCAACTTAAGATGGTTTAAGAATACGGAAACGACAAAAGCTTAGTCTTTCAGTAATTCTATTTACATCAATGATTTACTCTGTTGTGCTGCAATTTGGAACATTACTTATTTACCCCCCCCCCCCCCTCCCCCCCCAGCGCAGCCTTTGATAAAATGCATTCACAAGGAAAGAATGTTGCTGACAAAGTCAGCAAAGTCAGGTGCTTTTTTGAAAGTTTGGTTCCAAATGTGCTTATCCAGCTGCTCCTTCTTGTCAGTACTTGAGAGATCTTTATGTCCACCTCTGGATGAATTCGCAAAGTTTCTTTACAACTTTTTTGTCTCATTAACACATAAATCCAGAGGCTTTCCTTAAATTGCAGAAGACACTGTTGATGGCGCTGAAAGACAGATGTGATTAGTTATGCAGCACACGCTTTTACTCATATTGCTTTTTGGAAATCAATAATACAAATCAGCTACAGATCTGGGATTCACTGAATAGTAAAAACACTTAATGAGGAGTGTCTTGCGCATATACTGGTGTAATGACCACATCGGCATTAGTGAAGCGTTTCTTAGCCTCTCTGATATCATCGACATGGGGTAGAATAGATTCTGGATTGTTATAATACGTGCTACCTTACGCAAAATATGCTCATCAATTTGTTTGAGTCTAGGTGGACACGATTCCACACCAAGTAAAAAGGTGCCTCGTGTAAATCGTTCATAATGTCTCCAAAATATATTTGTTAACTTACAGACAAGTACTACATAACTGTTTCATACAAAGTCTTTATTTTAACATACGCGAGCCCCAATTAGGATTTGAACTTGCGTCAGCACATCTTACCGCTGTAGCAAGTACAACTGCTTTTACACTTTGAGCCAAAGCAGTTCGGCGGACGACCAAATCGACTGCTGACTGCGCAGATATCAGTGACGTCATTACGCTAGCGTGCCTCAACATCACGTGATGGGCGCATTTGCAATAAGCCTCGAAGTGGCGCCTCAAGCTCCAGTGCTTCGAAAGCTCAACACAGTGTCGAAACCACAGTATCGAGCGGCACATCACAAGTGCGAGGTGATAAAAGAAAGAAAGTAGTAGTAGTAGTAGTAGTAGTAGTGATAGTGATGATGGGCGGAGTGAAGCCTCACGAAGCATAGAAACATTTGATTTGTGTGAGGGACAGTTGAACGTTACTGTGCTGATTGTATACTTGCTGGACTAATTCTTTGGTTAGAAAGAACCGCAGCTACACCAGAGATTTGATAACACCCTTTTCCAGCTTGCTTCATGTACTTTAATAGATGTGTATACGTAAGTGTATGTGTGGTATCTAAACAGAAATAAATTAATACAATAAGTATAGAAAAGCCAAGCAAAATGACGCCTTTTATTGGCTGACTAAAAAGATTACAATATGCAAGCTTTTGAGGCAACTCAGGCCCCTTCTTCAGGCAAGATGTAATCAGATGTACCAAGATGTAATTTGATTACATCTTGCCTGAAGAAGGGGCCTGAGTTGCCTCGAAAGCTTGCATATTGTAATCTTTTTAGTTAGCCAATAAAAGGTGTCATTTTGCTTGGCTTTTCTCTACATTCATAATGGCTAACACGGTACAACACTCTAGTACTACAATAAGTATAGAAATACAAATGGAATACATATATGAACATAACTAATTAAATGTCAAACTTATAGTATTAAGGAACTCCCTGCGTGGAGTTTGCATGTTCTCCCCGTGTCTGCGTGGGTTTCCTCCAGGTACTCCAATTTCCTCCCACAGTCCAAAGACATGCAGGTTAGGTGCATTGCCGATCCTAAATTGTCCTTAGTGTGTGCTTTGTGTGTGTGTGTGTGCCCTGCGGTGGGCTGGCGCCCTTCCACTTAGTTTGTTCCTGCCTTGCGCTCTGTGTTGGCTGGGATTGGCTCCAGCAGACCCCTGTGACCCTGTAGTTAGGATAAAGCGGGTTGGATAATGGATGGATGGATGGATATTGCTGCAGACTGGAGTAAAATGGGCGTGAATATCATTTTCAACTTTAGCCAATCATATATTGAATTTGCGTACGTTGGGCACTGAGCAGCCAATCACAAATTTAAACGTCGCAGTCAATCACCTTTGTATTCAACAAATTGCCAATCTGTGTTATTTGTCATTCATGTTCCACTTTACCCAATTGCCTTATGGATACGTAAAAAGAAAGGTCTAAAGGTGGACGTGTAAGATAATTTCTAAAGGTGGATGGTCAAGATAAAGTGACTGTAAGAGACGGAGTGTATATTCGTAAAATACATCTGCGACGAGAGTCTACTAGTGCCAATACACTATAGTACTCTGTCGAGTGCATTATTAAGACTGCAGTGTATTTTTACCACCGTCATTTATGATTAGCGGTTCTGAAAAAATAATGATAACAAAAGTTTTGATATGAGATATTTATTGTTACTAAACAACGTCTGAACAAAATTTAAATGGACATAACGATACAAATGTGTGTCCGCCTAATTTTAATGCATTGACCTAGACTTAAATGTGGGCTCTACTTGATTGAGTCAGTGAGATTAAAACAAATGTTTGACTGTTGCTGTTTACTCAAATGTCCAAATTAAATAGTTGCCTACATTTAATAAGTCACCTTAAAGACGGGCTATAAATGTATTACAATTTTAAATGTTGAATAAACTGTCAGAGTTAAATCTTTACTTCTTTAATACACAACCCTAAAATGTGTTTTATAACATTCATTACTATTTATCAACATTTATTTATTTAAGTATTACTAATATTCTATTGTAGCCCCTTCTGCCTGCAGATCAGCCTCTGTTCTTTGTTTGCTGATGTGTGTTAAATATTCTGTGGTCTTCATGTCTGTTCTCAACATACACCTGCAGCTCTAGTGAGTTTCTTGCCTGTGGATCTTGTATTCAGGTTTTTTTAGCTGTATTATGCTTACAGAATATTACAAATCACATACTTGACACTCTCACATTCATGTATCAGGGAATAGACAATGTTAAGAAAGCTGGCAATAAAATTGTGACTTTAAAGAATCCATTGGCTGTCTCTAAATATTGTCAATGTTAAATGTAAGAAACACAGTTATCATAGTGCTAAATAGTCACATTTCAATTATTATTTTTATAATGAAGTTTACGATGTTAAACATTAAATCTGTGAAGAGCAAATATTATGCCTTACAAAGAGTAATAATTTTGCAGTTTTTGTGACTGGGCACCTGTTAATCAGGGTATTCAATTATTTGACTTAATTGGATCTTTATTACTTTTGGGATTTTAAATACCTCTTTAAGATCATGAAATATATGTTTATTATAATACATATTACTTATGCAAAAGTTACATTTAGAAATTAAAACATGACAGATGTTTGTTCATATCTTATTTAGCCTCCATTTGACTTCATCAGGTCCTAGTGGTGTGCTAAACACATCAGCCTGTCTTTAGGGTCTCTGAGATTGGAGGAGGCCAACTGTACAGCAGGCACTGATGTGCTTCAGCATCACAACTGTTAACAAGATAGAGATGGCAGATATTTCAGCTGGACATAATCCTATATGACTATCCAAGCAAACAGCATATTAAGAGCACTGAGTGGGTATACTCCAGTTGAACTGACCCCTATGGCCCTGACATAACCTTTAAAAGTTGTAAACAACTCCATTTTACTGGTCATTTTAGCACACACTACACAGAGTCTGTCTTAATCATCAAATAATTCAATCTGAACAGCTGGGAATTTATTTTGGCAATGATATTTTTGGTAAGGCATTTTTGGTAAGGCATTTTGTCATAGGTTTATACTGAAAACCTTTTTTACAGCAAAGTAGTTTTCTATAGGGTATATATAAATATATATATATATATATATATATATATATATATATATATATATATATATATATATATATATATATACTAGCAAAATACCCGCGCTTCACAGCGGAGAAGTAGTGTGTTAAAGAGGTTATGTAAACATTTATATATACATAAACATATATATACATATCTACATATACACATATCTACATATACATATACAGTAATCCCTCGCTATATCGCGCTTCGCCTTTCGCGGCTTCACTCCATCGCGGATTTTATATGTAAGCATATTTAAATATATATCGTGGATTTTTTGCTGGTTCGCGGATTTCTGCGGACAATGGGTCTTTTAATTTCTGGTACATGCTTGCTCAGTTGGTTTGCCCAGTTGATTTCATACAAGGGACGCTATTGGCAGATGGCTTAGAAGCTACCCAACTTACTTTTCTCTCTCTCTCTCTTGCGCTGACTTTCTCTGATCCTGACGTAGGGGGATTGAGCAGGGGGGCTGTTTGCACACCTAGACTATACGGACGCTCGTCTAAAAATGCTGAAAGATTATCTTCACGTTGCTACCTTCTGTGCAGCTGCTTCCTGTAGCGACATGCTGCACGGTGCTTCGCATACTTAAAAGCTCGAAGGGCACGTATTGATTTTTGATTGAAAAACAAACTCTGTCTCTCTCTATCTCTCTCTCTTTCTCTGCTCCTGACGGAGGGGGTGTGAGCTGCCGCCTTCAACAGCTTTGTGCCACGGTGCTTCGTATACTTAAAAGCCAAACAGCCCTATTGATTTGTTTGCTTTCCTATCTCTTTTTGACAGGCTTTGCTCCTGACGCGCACTCCTTTGAAGAGGAAGATATGTTTGCATTCTTTTAATTGTGAGACGGAACTGTCATCTCTGTCTTGTCATGGAGCACATTTTAAACTTTTGAAAAAGAGACAAATGTTTGTTTGCAGTGTTTGAATAACGTTCCTGTCTCTCTACAACCTCCTGTGTTTCTGCGCAAATCTGTGACCCAAGCATGATAATATAAAAATAACCATATAAACATATGGTTTCTACTTCGCGGATTTTCTTATTTCGCGGGTGGCTCTGGAACGAAACCCCCGCGATGGAGGAGGGATTACTGTATATACATATACACATCCACATATACATATATATATATACATATACAAATTTACATATCTACATATATATATATATACATATAAATATAGACATACATATATACATACATACATACATTCACATATGAGAAAAAAGGACGCACTATCTTTGATATATGCACATACTAAATCGACAGGACACACATTCAACTGGGACAACGTAAAAGTAAGATTTAAGGCCAGTACTAAAAGTGCGAGAGAGTTGGCCGAGTCTTGGCTATCAGATGAAAACGCCATCAACAGACACTTGGACATAAATCCAGCATATGCCAACTTAAGAAGGACATGTACACAATAATTAAACTATACAACCCCCCCCACCCCCCCCCTTGATCACACTGACTTAGTCACCTCCACCCACCCCCCACTGAATGTGTTGCTATATATTGCCTTTGATTCTTGTAAGTCTAAGCATTATCCTCTGATGAAGACCCCTGATAGGGGTTGAAAGCTCAGGAATAAAAAACTATTTTATGATACGTGATTCGTTTTTTCTCCCTTCGTGGATCTCCAGCTGCAAATATATATATATATACTGTATATATACATATCTACTTATTGGCTCCTGTATTTAGGATATAGCGGGTTGGATAATGGATGGATGGACATTTGTATGCATAGCCCTATTTGCCCGTTTTCGTTTTTTTTCTTTCTTCAGTAATATTTCAGCAAACCCGGAGCTTGTCAGTTCAAATCCTGGTACTGACACCACTGTGTGACCCTGAGGAAGTCACTTCACCTGCCTGTGCTGCAGAAAACAAAAGTAATGTAACAAATTGTACCTCAGATGTTGCAAGTTGCTGGAATAAAGGCATAAGTAAAATAGATAAATATGTATTATACACATAGGAACTATTCATTTATTTTCAGTCAAGTCATCTGCAGCAAACCTTTATAAATGAGGGTTTCTCCTTTTTAGATAGTGCAAACTGTTTCTTCTTCATTGAGGTTTTCTCTTGGAGAGCTTTTTTCATTTCATTGAAAATTAAAGCAGCAGCTGCCAAAATATGTAGCTTTCTTATTAATTTTTCAACATTGTGTAAAATAACTTTATAAAGTAACATAAAAGGTTTAAATACTGGTTATCCTTTTACACTAAAATATTACTAAAGAGATACAAAAAAAGTAAAATGCATATGTTCTTTTTCTTTAAGGAGATTTAATATTACTGAAGAAAGAAAAAAAAAACTAAAACAGCCAAATGGGGCTATGCATACAAACTTAAAAGGTTTAAATAAAACAGAAATGTACACTTTTATTTTTACTTGCTTAACTTGTGGAGGGTGTATCCTGTAGCAAAGCCCTAACTTTTTGTGTGAAAGCCCGTTTCAGTCAATAAGTCTTAAAAACAGGTGTAAAGATATTGACAATAAGCTACGCAAACCCACCAAGACATGGAATCGTTTAAATCAAGTATCATTACATCTTCCTTTCTTAAAGAGAAGTAAGGCAGTACTTATAAGCTTACATATATATATATATATATATATATATATATATATAGACATACATACATACATATATATATATATATATATATCTATATATATATATATCTATATATGTATATCTATCTATCTATCTATCTATCTATCTATCTATATATATATATATATATATATATATATATATATATATATATATATACATAAATATATATATATATATATATATATACTGTATATATATATATATATATATATATATATATATATATAAAATCCCCGCGAAGTACTGCTTTTAAATTTTTATTAAGAAGAAAAGCTTTTTAAATTGAGGGAAAATATCCCAATAGCAATTTGTTAAGGCTCTGTTTTTTTGTGAAGCAGCCTTAACACAGCTTTTCCGCTGTTTTATAAACGAACGCCATATAAGGTCTTCCTTTTTCCTTGCTTCGCCAAGGAAGGAGCCTTTTTATTAAATCCAAGGGTTCCTCGCTTTTTTTTTTTGTTTGTTTATTACAATTGTTATAGTTCTGTTTGTATACGACATTGTGAGTTCAGCACTCAGGTTGTAATATGACCAAGCTGTGCAAGTTCACTGTTAAGAATGCAACGTATAGTTGTACATGAGAAAAGCAATCTTGCCTCAAATCAATGGCAACCTTTTGTAGGTCTATGAACTTAATTTAAAGTTTAGGTTTACACGGTGCTTTCTTTCTGAAGTACCTGCACTCATGAATATGTCTGTATGCGTCAGTCGCTCAAATCCCCACACTTCGCACCGGCGAACTACTGCTTTTAAATTTTTATTAAGAAGAAAAGAAAACCTTTTAAAATTGAGGGAAAATATACCAATAACAGTTTGTTAAGGATCTGTTTTTTTGTGAAGCTGCCTTCACTTGAGTGATCACTTCGAGCTGACTTGCTGGCTAACCATAAGCGTTACCTGGTAGGTAACCACCCATACAATCAGATTGTGAATCAGACTACGAATGCCGTGAATGTAATTACCCCGATCTACATGCTGTCAAATAAACGAACCACACGCCGTGGCGCAATTTTAGGGGCTTCGCCTCTAGCGCTGACATCCGAGGTTCGATTCCCGTAAGGGAGTGAAGTGAGTGGGTGGTTACCTACCAGGTAACGCTTATGGTTGGCCAGCAAGTCAGGTAACATCAGCCACGGTGCCTTCAGTTGTGAGAAGCAGATCATAGAATGGATGAAAATAGTTTACTGTCAAATAATGCAAAGAGTACGCGACACGTCTTTCCCCCTTATTCTTGGCTCATCAGGCGTACACACTCACTGCACTCGCTTATGGTAATCGAACCTCGGACGTCAGCGCTAGAGGGGCTTCGCAGCGGTGAAGTATTGCTTTTAAATTTTAATTAAGAAGAAAAGAAAACCTTTTTAAATTAAGTCTTAAAAAGAGGTGTAAAGATATTGACAATAAGCTACGCAAACCCACCAAGACATGCAATCGTTTAAATCAAGGCGCGAGTCGAAAAACACCATCCCATAATATTAGTTAACGATTAACACATTTCTATATGTATTGTAAGAATACAATACAACTGATAATATGTTGCGCTTATTTATCTGGTGTATTGACATTTTTGCGCGTTTAACGGCTGAAATCTAACGTGGTTTGTGCCCTTCAGAATGAAAAGAGTTTGCATTTACCTTTTTAATAAAGGCGAGTTTTTAAGCCTGAGAAATCACCCTGTAAATGCACACGTTTAATTGCGCATGTGTTAATATGTATGCTTACACAGTATTAAAAGACACTCAACAATTACACAGTATTAAGACAGTCAACAATTAACGTCATTTACCTTCGTTCCCGCGTTTGACTTGTGCTGTAAATCTCTTCCTCGTTTTCAGTTCACGTGATTACGTAGGAGGCGTAATACGTGATGACGCAATACGTGACTCCGCCTCCTCCATTAGAGTATATGGACAAAAAACAGGTTCCAGTTATGACCATTATGCGTAGAATTTTGAAATGAAACCTGCCTAACTTTTGTAAGTAAGCTGTAAGGAATGAGCCTGCCAAATTTCAGCCTTCTACCTACACGGGAAGTTGGAGAATTAGTGATGAGTGAGTGAGTCAGTCAGTCAGTCAGTCAGTCAGTGAGTCAGTGAGGGCTTTGCCTTTTATTAGTATAGATTTTGAAAAGGGTTTCTTTAACCTTGTTTGGTAGAAAAAATTCTATGGCAGAAAACAGGCAATTTTAAAATTTATATCCAAAGCCATCAGAGAAGTGTGGTGTGCGTCTGATGTGGCACAGTGACAGTCATTTGTCATTAGCTTATCATTTAAGCTGTTGGTTTAGGAGGAGTACACACACACACACACCAGCACACACACGCGCACACACGCACACACACACACACACACATTTAACTGAATATAATGGAGAAGGCTTGGTCCTTAGAAGTAACTTATTTCTTATTGCTGCACTTAGAAAAACAATGCCCCTTTATTGTATTTTTTCTTCTTGACCCAACAAGATGCCCTGTGGTAACCATCCTTCCATGTGGCTGAACAGATGCCAGTGTATCCGAATTCTGAGACACAACTGGATGTCCTTTTCTTCTGCTTTTAAGATTCCCAATTCGAGATGATGTGCAGTTCATGTTAGATTTGCTATTTCTACACGTAAGACTACTGAGGCTTTCAGTTTCCAAAGTAATTTGTGCACAATTCCTGCAAAGCCTCCCCATATTTATTACTTGATCGGTAATATTTTGCTGCCTTGAATACTGTACTGTATGTCTGCTCACTCTGTCCAGTAACTAACACGGCTTTTTAATTTAAGACAGGAGAGCCTCAGAGTGTGAATCCTGACAAACACAGAGACTGAGGCACATCAGTACCAGCAGTCACTAAACAGCAATATTGTTCTGTTTTGCAAAATAACATTTATTTTCTTAAGTTACTGTGCTTTTGTTGTTGAAGTTTGAAAGAGCTGAGACTTAATTTTAACTTCAAACAAAACTAAGGTAAGGGAGAAAAATGAAGATGTTTTCATGTAAGTAATGACACCTGAGCATGTCACATTAGAAGTTCAGATATACAGAGATTGTAACACAATATCTACAGTATCCATAATGTAAAAGTAACAAAATGATGCTACATATAATGACAATTAAGTTGGGGTTCTTTCAACATCCAACAAAATACCACAGTAATTAAAAAAATATTATTAGTCAGACTACTCTAAGCAGAACTTTATCTATTGTGATGGTTTACATTGGTAATAATTGATCTATAGGAGTACCAAGGAAGGAGGCAGAACAAGAAGTAAGGGTACACTTTATTAATGTTTGAACTCCATGAGTGAATATCTACTGTGTTTATGTTTTTAACAGTTACAGTGAAGTAGAAGAGTCTGGCCGTGTTATGGGCAGTTAAAGAAGAAGGAAGGGGAGATGTGTGCCATGTTGAAGTAGCAGCTGGCCCTCCTGCCTGGCACTTCTAGAATCCTCCATCTAAACCTCTGCTCTGATGTGCTGTGTCTTTGTGAAGTGATCACGATGTATTGGCCTTTTTGTTTTTTTTTTCTTCTGAAAACTGTCTCAGTCTCATTACACTGTCTGCCTGTCTCACGTAGAATTGATTTCAAGGTTCTATTAAATAATTACAAGGCTTTGAGTATTTTAGACCCTGCCTGTATTTTGGTGTGTCTGCTCCCAACATTTCTTTTCTGAAACGTTGCTTTGCTTTTTATTCCAAAATCAACCATAAAAACTGGCAGCTTTCTATACTCTGGAATGCTTTGCCAATAGAGAAGTGCCAGGCTACAAATGTCAAGCATTTCGAAAAACTTCAACAAGCCCACTTTTCTAATTTGGCTTTTTCTTAATTACTTGCATTGGTTGTAACAGATTAGAAATGGTACTGTGTACACTTTGTAAGCTCTGCACTGGGCAATAACCTCTGTGTTTTTCTCTGTTGTTTTTTTCCAGTTTATTGCAGCGGTGCCCCCCTGCGTCTCCACCGTCTATTAAATCAACTCCAACTGCCTATGACAGAAGAAAAATTCACAAGACGTCCTGAAATGGAATTGTGATTGGAGTGAGACGGCCACAATTATGTATGTTGGGATGTGCACAGGGGGCTGTGTGGGCTTTGGCTTGGGACCCCCAGAGGTTTATTATCTCTGGCAACCTTGAAAGCTGCAAGTTTGTCTTTGTCCCCGGCCATTTGACCAGGCAGTGTATTTATTACAAAGGACAAGGACCTCTCCATTTGCTTCTCATTTACTTTTATAATACCTTCAATTTTCTTTGTAACTGTATATTTTTGTAGAGCAATTTGAGCTAAACATGTAAGCAAAGGTGATATAAAAATATTATTAGTGAATAAATGTTAAGGGACAGATCAGGAAAAATGTCTAAATTTTTAGTTTAAATAGAACAATGTTTAATGAAATATTGCTGGATAACAACTCTTTGACTCTGAGTAGCATCTTGTTCATAAAGCTAAAATAGCATTTTTCCATCCATCCATCCATTATCCAACCCGCTGAATCCAAACACAGGGTCACGGGGGTCTGCTGGAGCCAATCCCAGCCAACACAGGGCACAAAGCAGGAACCAATCCAGGGCAGGGTGCCAACCCACCGCAGAGCATTTTTCCTTTTTTGACAAATTTAATGATTCCCTTTTATTGTGTTCAAAACCTTGGCTAACATTTTTTTTTAAATAATAACGTAAAAATCTAAATATATTTCTGTTCTCCTTCCCTAATAGTTTTTAACACCTCCCCTTGTTGGCCATTTTCATTGTAGTTGTGTTCTAGTTAAATGCATTTGCCATTTATACATCTTTATGATTACTGCATTTTCTACTCATAATATACATACAGTATATATACATATAAATATGGGTGTGTGTATAATTTATTTTTGAGAAACATTGTTCACAGATCTTTCACTTTTATTTTTAAATGTACCATTTATTTCTTCAATAAAAAATGTACGAATAAGTGTACTGTATTTCCTTTTTTTAAGTTATAAAAATGAACAGGCTCTGTATCAGTATGGGTGAATAAAACCATTGACATGAGATGAGTCTGCACACAAACAGCGGTGTGTTATGTTGATTAAACTTGTAAGAAAGAATATCACTGCCCTCAGTCCACATGGTGTTCTTCATAAACAGAACTATTTCATGCTGTTAAAATTCTGGTCAGTGGAGAGTATTTTATTTTACAGCTGTTAAATTCAGTTCAGTTTTATTATATTAATAGGTAAGATGGTTTCTCAGTGGGTTTTACAGAGACACCTTGAAAGAACATTAAAAACACATCACTAAGAACAAATGTATTACAAATATGAACTATAGCAGCAAGCACTTACTGTAAAAAATAGATCAAATAGATTGATTCAAGTGATAGATAACAGTTCACTTTCTTAATTTAAGTATGCGGATATAAAGTTAAAAATTCTTTGTAAGATTAATAGCCATTGGAATAAATGAGGATTTGAACCGGTGGCTTTATACTCCTCATTTCTTTAGCATCTGACCTGATTGCACAACTGAGAACGAATTAAAGAATTTTAACAAGTGGACAGTCACAATTAACACTAAGGGGGACAGTCAGGACAATGCCATGCAACACAGTGTTAATTCTTTTCTTTTTTTGAAAAAGGACCATATATTTCTATAAAACTGGTTGGATACATTAGGTTTTGTAAACCTGATGCCTTGAGACAAATGGCAATTTTATTAATAATAATTGATGTCTAAAGATATTTTTAAACAAACACAATTTGCTCATAAGAGGGAAATTGCAACACTAGATCAAAACAGAAAGGAAACTTTTTATGATTTATTACGTGAGTGGGACAATAAAACACTACATACTTTATATAACACATATATATATATATATATATATATATATATATATATATATATATATATATATATTTATATATATATATATTTATATATATATATATATATATATATATATATATATATATCTATATATATATATACAGTATATATATATAGTACCTGCCAAAAAATACAAAGAGTACACAGCGTGTTTCGCCCTAATTGGGGCTTATCAGGTGTGCACACCTAAGCTTCCTCTTACGGCGATTGCACATTGGACATCAACGTTACACCACAAAGGCTGCTTCGTTTATTTTGCAGGATGAATATTTTTATTATGGTCAACTAATGTGGAACTAAAATGAATAAACCGTAATGTCAGGTTGTACTGCATGCACAGTTCCGATCAGGCCATGCCGTAAAGTGGATTTTTTTGTTTTTAATGTTTTTTTCATTAAGTGAATGCGGTGTGTATTGTCTGTCACTACCTGGTTCCCGTTGTCGGCACGATCTGCGTACGCATGCGTATTGAAAGGCTACGTCATCACACACTTTACGGTGCTGTCCAATCTGTTTAACGCATGTGTGAACACTTTACGGCATGTTATGCTTTCAATACGCCTGCGCGCGCAAATCGGGTAGGCACGCAGATCGGGTAGCGACAGTGTCCTCTCATCTCGCACTGTTTGTCACACTTCAAGTGCCCCGTCGGTTCCTGGGACAGTGGAAATCTTTGCGAATAAGTGTAATCAGCGCTATCGAACCGGGACTCTCTTGGTAAATTGCAGTGCACGGCTACTTACTGTCTCTTAAGATGAATTCGGGTCACTAAAACCCCCCAACATTCAAGGTTGCTTTTGTGATTAATTCTTTTAAGAAAATGGAGGGTTTACATGTAAAAAGATGTACCGACCTCTTCATGTTAAGTATTAGACTTGGGAATTGTTTGGACCTTCTGCCTGTTAAGTACGGAAAGGTAGCGTCCACATTTGTCACAATAATTTTTCACTTAAATCACAGGCATATAGTGCAAGGTTGTCAAGCAGGTGGTTTGCCCGAAACCACTGCAGTAGTACTCAATGTATATTTACTTCTTAAATGTTAATGTTTGACTGTTTAATAATTTATACGCTTCTTGTATCTTCTTCAAATTCTTTTATCAAAATGTTTTACTACTTAATAATATATCAATTCTATTTATGGTAAATGCTCTTTATTTGTTCAAAAATAACATTGGTAATTAACAAACTTATTTTATAAATACTACATTTTAGTTTTTTTCCCTTGCACTCAGTGAGCGAAGCCACTTTGTAATCGGCTAGTAACCAAATAAAATCTACACCTCTCTGACATTTTTAATTCAGTAAAATCCATCTGCAAATTATCAAAGGGACCATCTAGAAAAGGGTTGACAAATTGTCCTACAGTACCTTCAGTCCTTTTCCTCTGTTATGCTTCATACACACCACACACTTCTGACAGTATGCTGCGGCATAAAGCGAGAATCCTGGAGCCTTCAAAAGCTCTCCACATGTGACACCATTGTGTCTTTACCAGTACTATGATTTAATCCACAAAAAAATCTTCGCAAAGCCTGGAAAAATAAACTCAGGCAGTATATTAGGTGTGTTTGTGTGGTATTTCTTTATTATTATTTATTTATTTATTTGCATTTTATTGATTTTATTAAAATCAAATAACATTCTATACAAGTAAGTCAAGCCTAACAAAACTAGATTCGAAACAAATCAACCCCCACCCATGAGAAAGAGAGCTAGACCAGTAGAGTATAACTTTAAACTAGTAAAGTAAATATATAAATTATTACTTGTATAGAGTTTCAAAAGTTAAATATTGCTCCATTAAATTTAGTTATTTCGGATCACTATTTTGTTACATTTGATTTGTGTTTACCCTTAAATTAAACATGGACAGTGCAACATGTAAATTGTAACTGTGCATTAAAACTTGAGAAACAAGCATCCATCCATCATCCAACCCAGTATATCCTAACAACAGTGTCACGGGGGTCTGCTTGAGCCCATCCCAGCCAACAAAGGGCGCAAAGGCAGGAGACACACCCTGGGCAGGGCGCCAGCCCACCGCAGGGCACACACACACCCCACGCACACACTAGGGACAATTTAAAATTGCCAGTGCACCTAACCTGCATGTCTTTGGACTTTGGGAGGCAACCGGAGCACCCAGAGGAAACCCACGCAGACACGGGGAGAACATGCAAACTCCACGCAAGGAGGACCCAGGAAGCGAACCTGGGTATCCTAACTGTGAGGCAGCAGCGCTACCCACTGTGCCACCATGCCGCCCAGAAATAAGCATTATTGTGGAAAACAATTTAGGTCTGCTAACATGATCTGACCTTAAAAGAGGAGTTGGATACAGAACCTCTCCTTAAAACAAAAGTGTTTAAAGCACAGAGAAACTCACACCAGTTTAATGAGAATACTCAAGTTAGTAAATTAGAGTGTCAAAAACTAGAATGTAGACGGAGAGAGACAACAGAGCTGTAGGTCTTCCAAACTGCAAGGACAGAAAATGTTAAAAAATATTTTTAAAAAACTCTCTTTATGACCTGCTTGGACTACTATTCTCTTCTAGATTAATAGATTAAACAGTAATACCTGAAATCCTTTGAAAAGTGGTTAATCCAAAAAATTGTAACACTGAACTGCAATGCAAAATACCTACAAATATTACCAGTGCAGACTTTTTGTACTTCTTTAATGATAAAATTGATAAGATAAGATCCTAGAACTACAACTCCCATGCAGTCCTGTGTGTGACCTACATGGGATGTCCACCAGAGGGATGCCATCTTAGAGTGTACTAGAGAAACACATGGCCCAGGAAGGCAGTCTCCCACTGTTCAACTGTGATACTAACTTTTCAGTCAGGTAAAGGAAAGGTCCATCCACACCATCTACCACAATATATTTTTTCTAAACTGGCTTCCTTTGGTGTAATTACTTTGTTTTTTGCTTTTTGCATGGTTTTAGTTTATTTAAGGGGAAACCTTTGAATAAATAACTTGTTTATTCCATTAATTACTCCAGTCAATTCTGTTTGTTCTCTTTTTATGTAACATCTATTTCTAATTTCTGTGTAGTTATTTTTTCTGCTACTGTTCTTACTTAATGTCATGTATTTAGTTTTTAAACTTATTTTTCCCCATTGTCTCTTTTTTATGATTATTGGTTCTTATTGTGCTGTTAGTTTTAGCTTTAATTACATATTTGAATTAAATTTTCATCCTTTGTATGTGTTTTGGAAGAGCTTTGTGGTTTTCACAAAGAGAAACATTTGAAAAGACTTAATTAATGGAAATCTTGTACTTCCATCTAACAGTCACTTCAGACTGAAGATTACCAAGATGGAAACTGTAGATTAAATATCTTCTGGTCCAAAATATAAATAAAAATAATGTCTGATCACAGCTACAAAATAAAACTAGTTTAAATAAGATATAAAAATTGATTTTCAGGCTGATGATTAACAAGCTTCTATCAGGCTTGAGTGATATATCTGGAAGTTCCAGTAAACACAAAAGCAACTTATGGAAGAGCAGCCATGCATTCAGATTTATTTCAGACAGTCCATATTTTGAAAGCTGTTTGTTTCATTCCCTCCTTTTATGACTGTTGAGACATCATACTGCTTAATATTAATGGTTAATGTAAAGACAACATTCATTAATCTCATGTTTCCATTTATTGCTGAATGTTTTCTATGTCCCACTACTTGACTGTAGTATTTTTAGAATCAAATTGCAAAATTTGATCACTTTCAATCAACACATGGACTAAAATGTCTCAATTACTGATTCTTTCTGAGTTTTAACTGAGCTTAAAGATTGTTTCAATTTTCCTTTAAAACATTATAAGTTAAGAGGTAAATGAGCAATTTAAAGGAGATTGAAAGAACATGCTTTTAAATTAATAGTGTTTTAGAATAAATCTGTTTATTAGTGTACCCTCTAAGGACTGAAGCCTTGCCAAGATTTGATTCCTTTATTCTTCCTAATGTTGCCTGTATAAACTCTAGCCACTTGCAACCCCTAATGGGATTAAGTGGTTTGAAAATGGAAAAATGAACAAACTCATCCATCAGTTATTTAATTTTCAAAACATGCTTGATCCAAGAGAGGATTATTTAGACGTTTATCACTAAAGGTGATGTGTATGTGTTTGAGATGTAGGCAAATTTGCATAATTCTTGCAAACAGTGATGAAGATGGGACTTTAATCTATTAGAATCCAAACTCAAGCTTTCAGAGAGTTGTGCAAAAGACTGCATTATTTCAGTTAATTACAAATTAAATCAAATTGAATTTTATTTGTCACATACAATTGATTATACACAATACAATATGAACTGATATACTTAGTTGCTAAACTCCTAGACTATGCATTAGAATGACGAACATAAGAAAGGCAATAAACAAAAAATAAACAACTATAAATATCAAGAAATAACAGCTATACTATGGATGCAGTAGTATACATTATATTAATATATTAAAAATACTAGTAACACTTGGACATACAACCCTCAAAAAAGCTCCGCTCATGAAACACAGCACCCCAGGTAACTACGCTGAGGTTGCTTCAAAGTTCTTCACTGCTAGCCAGTTTTGTAAGGACTCTTTATGACTTGCATTTACGGTACTCGTGTTGTGTGGTTGACCTGCTGCTTTGGTATGTGTGTTTTGTTTTGAGATTGTAGTATATGACTATTGGTTAGAGTTGACTGTGCAGGAGTTTTTACAGTGCAAAATATCCATTGGCCTGTGCAATATACCTCACATCCAGCCAGGGACGTGCGGTCAGAGACTCCCCTGTCATCATGAAAAGTAAAAGAACTGATAATGATAACATAAAATAAATTTGTCCACTAGTCTGTTCTATAAATTTGTTTTCTGTATGATTCCAATAATTGTGATCATTTTTATAGTTAAAATCGCTGAAATGGTGCATTTCCCATTCAAACTATTTCCTGTTCAAACGGGAGAAACACGAAGTGCGGTAGCGATGAGCCTCATCTCACCCCGCACTGCGCTATCCCTCATACACTGGGCTGATGCACGCAATTGGCGCATGCCTGCTGCTGTCTCTCTGTATGTTGCAAATAAAATGTTTACAGCCACGTTTGTTATACACCTGACTTTCCAGTCTGGCTAATATCTTTAATGAATGTGGGTGTCATATTTAGTCTTGCTGATCGGACATAAAACTGCAGTGAAAAGGCACAAGGTGAGGCAGACAGTACACTGCTGCACCAAACGGGGCAGATGTGAGTCCAACAGGTGCTTATTGCTGCTGTTCTGCTACACAGAGGCTCTCGGCGCCAATAACTTAGCCATATCAGAAAGTCAAGTGCACTGCAGCGGTCCATTTATTTTTATTTTTTGTTCTGACTGACTGCCAAAATGAAAGATTAAGATTTTTAAAACTAAAGGAAAATAAGGAGGACTTTTACAAGAAAGTGATGGAGATTTTCATGCAGAAGGATAGGTGCATGGACTTCATTACCAAATAAAGGTAAGACCATAAACGGTTTTCAATTTTATTAAAAAAAAATGGGATCGGAAAAAAAAATCCAATATTTAAAAACTAAATTTTGACTTTAAAAAAAATATTCTTTTGTTTTCTTGATATCCTTTTGTTGAACAGTCTGTATTAAAATTGACTAAAGCTTCAGAATTAAAAGCTTTTAAAAACAACAAATATTTCAAGTAAGGTTAAAATTTAAATCCGATTTTTTTATATACCACTCTATACTTTCTTTTGTATTGAATGAGTATGAATTGTGGAATTGCAACACCAAATTTAGAACACATGGAGGGTGCAGAGCAAATGCGCTATCTCCGCTCTCTCTAGCTGCTATAAATATAACGTTCTTTCTTAGCCAAATATGTACCTTACCTATGTGTGTGTAAAGAATGCTGATGAGATATGAAAAATAACCAGTAATGTGCATGCTGCCAACAGAATAGTGAATAAGCTACTCTCTGGGGTTCATATATTTGTAACTCTGAGTCTGAAGGAGTCAGTGCCTTACCAGCCATGAACCTTACTGCACGTCACTGCATTCAGCATATCATGTACACGCAGCCTTGCCTTTCTGTCAGCTTGCTTCATCTGTGCCTGGGTGGCAGTTGGTTTACCAATTACATTGCCGAAATACCCTGCATGAACAGTTCATGGATTGTATTACGTGGGTCATGGCATAAGCTCTCAAATGAAGATGAAACTGCAAGGCTCAGGGGGGGCGCTTTTTTTGCATAACAGACAGACAAAACATAACATTTTATACATACAGTATAAACAGAGATATAAATCATGAAAATAATAAATAAAAACTAGAGAATCACTATCACTAGGGCATCAAGTTGATGTGATTTTCTTTTTGTTGAATATTCCATTTGTGTTCATTATATTTAAAAACTAGGGGGCCCTGCCCCCTGCTCGCTTTGCTCGCCCAGCCCCAGGTTTGGTTTACAGGATATACAATTTAAAGAGATTGTTATTTTCATAGGAATTGTTACATATGCATTATTTTCACTTTTACTTTAAAATTTTTGTAAAAACAATACTTGTCCTTTATTTCCAGCCCTGGGCGTGGTTAAATCTTTCTCGCAGGACGTATAACGCTGCTCATTTTGTGAAGGGGAGGTGGCTGAACGCATGCTAAGGAGATGCCGTCGGATCATGTGCTGGCTTGTTTCTGCTGGCAAGCTACGTTTTCTGCTGTCGCGCTTTGCGTCGATCATTTCAAAGCCTGTACAGTAGCTGTCCTTTTGCCACTTCGCGTTTCTTCCACTTGCGTTGTAGGGGGATGGGGGGGGGGGGCTGAATGCACGCTCAGGAGAAGCGTTTGGATCATCTGCTGACAAGCTGCGTGTTCTGCTTGTCGCTTGTCATTGTTTTAAGAGCTGGGAGCACATGATGTCTGTCTGCCAAAAGCATTCCAACAACTGCTTGGTTAAATGTCCGTGAACTTGTTTTAAATGTGGTTTCACTGCCTTGTCTCGCTAGACATTAAAGTGTCTCTCGCAGGGCGTCAAATTGTCTTTGCGTGATGTTAAAGTGTCTCGCAGGACATCAAATTGTCTTCCAGGAAGATCACGTCTCGTCTCCCTAGTCACCCCCCAGTATATTTTTATGATAGATAGAAATGAAAGATAAATGAAATTTATTACAAAACCATGTATTTGTGCTCAGATGCATTATGAGGATGGTGCAATAATAATATTATGATAAAAATACATCCATAGAGAAAAATTGTACTTTAGAACTTGATAGATAGATAGATAGATAGATAGATAGATAGATAGATAGATAGATAGATAGATAGATAGATAGATAGATAGATAGATACTTTATTAATCCCAAGGGGAAATTCACATACTCCAGGAGCAGCATACTGATAAAGAAAATATTAAATTAAAGAGTGATAACAATGCAGGATACAAGGTAGAGCTAGTAATGATAAAATCTCAGAAACTGACTGGTCAGTTAGCCTTAAAGAATGTAGGTGAGCTGAGATGAAAGGCAATTAACAGGCCAGTATAGCCTGGAATGGAAGGGATAGGTAGGTACAATTTATGACACTGCCACCTCCTCCAGGAGGAAAACCTTAGTGAGGATGAGGGTGGGACTGGAGGATGGAGTTGTGGTTGAAAAGGATTGCTATGAAATAGGGAATCAGTTTATTCTATTGGTCCAGAACATACAACAGAGGTAACAAAGAATTTATTGTATTCCAAAATGTGTCTTTGTACCTTATTTCTTTATATTTGCAATTATTTCTTCATTTATGTATTTCAGTGACACCACATGTAACATAAAATTTATGAAGAAAAAAATAAGCAACAAAATTGTACATCATGACACATTTGAGTATTTATGCTGTCCTATTATTACGTTTTTATTTATTTGTTGTTACAATTCACAATATATTTATTTATTTATTTATTTAGGTAGTGTGGATGCTAAGTCGAAATCAACGGGAAACAAACACCAATTTAAAATAAAACACACACACACACGTCTCCGAAGAGACTGGAGCCCCCCCCAAGGGGTCAGTGCCTCTTACAGGTCAGAACAGACAATCTGTCTAAAAGAAAAAAAGTCCTCTCTTTATATTACCTAGCTTCATTAGCCAAAGAGAAAAAAACATGGCAGTTCGTTTTGAGGTCATACATAGATTGCTGTAAGTTACGGTTACATCCTAATTTATTACATGCAGGAATGCATAGAGTTTATTACCAATTTAAAGAGACATCAGGGCACTGACATTCCTAAAAATACTCTGATATCAGCTCACACACAAGACCAGTTTAAAGCAGTTTCTATAGTTCAGTACATTAGTTATAAAGAAATTACATTCTTATAGCTTTAATATCTTCATTAGATTTTGTTTGGTTAGATTAATAAATCCTTATTTATTAAGTCATAAGTGACATGTTTCTTATAGTTTTAAGCAAGAATTCAGAAACTATCTCATTGATTTATAATATCACAGGTGTTCTATTAGTATCAAGAGGTCAGCATTTTCTCATAAAAGAATGCAAGTTACTCTCATAATTCTGTGCATAAGCCTAACTCTTTCTCTGCCCAAATGAAGAACAAATCATATAGAAGTAAAAATCATATAGCTCTCTGCAGCATGATTAATACAAAATACAGTCCTTGGTATTTGTGAGTTAAATACTTATAATCATTACAGTTAATAATGTTTTTTCTTCCTCAGTTCCCCACTTTGCACATAAAATGTGCACATTAAATAATTAGATTTCTGCATCATCATAGTTGGGAAAGAGTTCGGGAAAGGGGTTGGGGATGGAAGAAGAGGTGTGTACTGAGAGTCAGGGTCAGCGCTGAGGAGATAAGCCTTAGTAATGGAGGAATTAATAAACCTTTGTAGAAGGGCTTGGATGCACGGGATAAGACAGCAACCCAAGAGCATGAAAACTGCCAGAGAAAAAAGGACAGTTATGAAAACAGTTTTAATCCAACCAGCCCAAGAACCAAATCAATCTTTGGAAGAGATCATTGAAAGAGTCAGGTGTTCCTGAGTTTTCTGCTAATTCGATAGATAGGGAGGTGAGGCCATCTAAAGCACGGGTAATGGAACTGTCCAGGACAGTGTTGTTGGGAATAAAGGTACAGCAACTGTTGCTGAACACAACACACGCAATCCTCACTTTTCAGTTAGGAGCATTTCTAGCGTGTACTTCCTGACATAAAGATACATTTGAAAGGGCAACCAGGAAAGTTATGTGCACCCTTAAAAATATCACAGTTAAAAAAGCTTATTTGGAAGTAATACAACTAGGAGATAGGGTTTAGCAGTGGGACGTGCATAACAAGAATCTGTTTTTAATTGTGTAACAGTAACCTTCAACCACTTACATCGCAGATTATTCTCTAAGATAAAGGGAATAATCCCTTGACAGAGTCCCAACACAGAAAGTCCAAAAAATAGGAACAGCTTAATGATTCAGTCCACTTTTTACAGTGAGAGATGTGCATTCAAGAAAAGAGTCCTTCAACCTTCACAGCATGTGGGGTGCAGATAGCAGCACCTGGAATGGTTCCCTCCAGTGAGGTTGATGCCAATGTTTCCTTTGGGTGTCTCTGACCAATATTCTGGTTCCAAGGGGGATCTGGAACTCCATTAGTGGGGGACTGATCCGCCAAGCCTGGTTAACCTGTTTGTGGACTTCCCTCAGGGAGGCTCGGAGACCTGTAAGACTGGAGAGAAGATCATTGTCCACAGTAGGCAGAGTGACATTTCCGATAACCATGCCAATGGGCATGGGGCGTCCAGTTAAAATTTCAAATGGCGACAGTCCCAACTGCCGATGTGTCCTTCCTTTTGTGGAAGATGAATGTTCTCTTCGTTCCCTTGTACTAATCCTTGTCTAAGGAGTTAAGCAGAAGTAAACTTTAAAAACATGATTTGCTGAGCAAACAGAAAAAATATTTGTCAGAAGGACTCAAGGTCTAAGCTTCCACACTGAGACTGCCTTATCACGTTCTCCCTTTGTTTACATCTGAACGCCATAACACGGAGCCAAGGAATCAAGTTGTACAAGGAGCATTGAAGGGGCTCAAGGATTGTGTATAATAAAGTGTTGACTGTTGCATTTTCATAATGAATATTAAATCATGCATTCTAGGGGTATAAAAACCTGCCCCACCCAATAAACAGTTGTTCAGAGAGCCCTGACGCTGTCATGTAATACTGATTGCTTGCTCTTCTGAAACCTGCTCACTGTGACTCCGAGTAAAATAATAAAGGGAACTAAAGAAATATTATCTGCCTGCTGTCAGTGTGCCTTTTTCGTCCACAGTTTTCTGGCGCCCGACCGTGGGGCAGGAGACGGGCAGACGACTCCCTGAGCAGGTTCGTCCAAGTGGACCGATTTCCGCGGATCGAGGACCAGCTCTGGTAAAAGTTAGGACTGGCCTACCTCGGGCGTTTTCCTGCTTGGGGAGTCGCTGACCTCCTCCTGACCGAAATGAAAAGCAACTGGACGGGATTTTTCCAGGCAGGCAGAAGGAGTCGCGGTGAGTAGATTCGGGGGATTCCCGTTGGTTTGACTGGTGTGCTGGGAGAAATAGACGTATACGCAGAAAAAAGAGAAGAAAAAAAAGCATGCAGAAAGAATAGAGAAAATACTGTATCGAAACCATAGAAGGGTAGGGATTCATAGAGAGTGATGGCACAGTGTGAATGTTAGTAAGTCACCCCTTGTGAAATGGAGTAGAAAGGAGCGAGTGGCACGCTCCTAAAATAAAAGAGGAATAGGGGTGAAAGGGGCAGTTAGAGTACGTGTGAAATTTGGAAAGGGGGAGGTCGAGTTTTCTATCTGCTGTCTAGTCATTACTCTTGTCTCAACGGGTTACTCAGGTGTCTCGAATAAACGGACACGAAGTCACCTGAAGTTGAAATCCGGGGATAGGAGCAGACAGTGGGTAGAACGGGGAATAAACAAGGGTTGGGTCACTTTCTGCTGATATCCTGCCGCTCACTATGGGAAAAACAAATAGCAAGCCAGTCAAACAGGTCCCCCAGGGTCCTCAAAACCTAATGTTAGAAGGATTATTTTCAGAGAATCACCAGGCTCCTAGTACACCATCGGGATTGAAAGATGGGTCCCCTAGAAAGTTAATAGAGAAGCAGACTGGGTTGGATTTTAAAAAGGCATGTAAGAAGTGGAATAAGCAGAGTGATGACAGATGGCCATTAGATAGGACCTTTCAAGCGGCGCAGAGGCGTAACGACCTGCTGGCTGCTGAAGTCAAAACACGAAAAGACAAGGAAGAATTATTGCTAGCGTTGCAGAAAATGAAGATAGAGACAGCGCCCAAGCCTGAAAGTAGAAGGAAGCAGACCGAAAAGAAAGACCCCCTATACCCCGTAATCTGTCCACCCCCTCCTTACCAAACTCCCCCGCTTCCACCACCTGCACCCTCTCCTCCAACTGCACCCCTGTTAACAGACGAACAGTCTGGAGCAGGTTTTTACGATGAACAATATCATTATGACCCGTCCTCACATATTGACCCTGAGGAAGATAATTCAGATCATTCACAAGGTGCAACTGGGTTGCAATGGCAGAAACCAGAAGAGTTTTCTGTCTCCCAGCGCACGAGAAGTCAGACCCTCCGCTCTAACCTAATGAGTGGTTTTACTTCCCCCTTCGGCTCCCCTAATCCTTCTGGCTCGACATTTCTCTTGCCCCCTCATTGAAGTCCCCAATCCCCGACATGATCCCGCACAACTTCCAGGCAATAATAATCCCACTACTGTAATGATTCACCGAAATTGGGACATTCAAGAATTAAAAGATGTGGTGTCTGAACTGCCCGACCCCAAAGCAGTCGGTGGACTGAAATTTGTGAAGCAGTTACAGCAGCTGAATAACACGTATAAAACAAATGCTGCAGAGTGGACACAGGTGCTCCGTCGACAGCTGAGCACCACATGGGCAACTGTAAATCACAGTGATCATAACGGTGCCCCTTGGCGTTGGAATGAAGGTCCTTTCCTTGCCCAGTGAGAGCCTTTGAAAGGAGCCCTGGCAGAAAAATATAAAAAGGGCACAAACTGGTCACTAATTTCAGCCGGCTCACCGATTGCAAGATCTGATGGCTAATCACTCTGGGCTAGACAATACAAACGATAGAACTCGTGCTGCAGTGCCTCCTTTCATCTCGGGACTGAGAAGTGACATTCAAAGCAAAGTCTGCATGTCCTGCAAAAGGCTGGGAGACCGCAACATTTGAGGAAGTCAAGCGTCATGCAGAGCATGCTGACAGACAGACTAAATTAAAAGAGTCAGACACACAGACCAAACTTTTGGCTGCACAAATAAATTACTATACTGGAAGAACTGACCCGGCTAAGGGGAGAGGACGCGGAAAATTCTTTGGAGGTCGAGGGCGCGGAAGAGGATGCGGGTTCCATTTATCAAACCCTAATAATCCTTTCGCTCAGATGCCTAACCCTTCGGAGCAGACGCCAGCGTCATATGCCTGTTACGGCTGCGGTGAACTTGGACATTTCAGACGCAACAGTCCACACAAGCGCCTCCGTCACCCCCTCTCCCTGAGCCTAATGACATTCCTTGGTCCTAAGAATTATCAGGGACCCCAGCCACTTTTTCCAGTTTCCTTTGCTTACTCGTAATGCTGAGACTGATCTTTTATTGACTTTAATGGCAAAGAAACTGCCTTTGAAGTGGATACAGGAGCCACGCGCTGAAGGAGGTCCCTGCCTCGAAAGATACAGTAAAAGTGCTTACTGCCTCAGGACAGCCTCATATATTGCTGGTCTCAAAACCTCTGCAATTACAGCTCAGCACTGACAGTTTCATTATTGACTCGTTGCTTTCTGTTAAATCATTTGTGCCCTGTGAAACAGCTGGGATGGGATCTTATGACTTAATTGTCAGTCTCAATTTCTTTAACTGAACAAGGATTTTTGCTGCTCCATTCCTAAGCTCCTGTGCCAAAACTACACACCCCAAGCCCTCTTTTGCAGCCTGGACCCTGAACATCTCCCCGCACACCTTCCTCTTGAAAGCCCTTCATTCTTTCCCCTCATGCCTATTTCCCCACTTACAAGTCTCGGACACCCTGCCTTGTACTGCCCAGTATTTCCCTGCTGAAGTGGACACATCTTGGTTAGAACCTTTTCTTTCCTCCAGCACATGCCCTGAAACTTTGCACATTCCATGTATTTTTGTTGTCTAATAAAGCTGTTGCTTCAGTGCACCTCACATATTCACAAAGCGTTTTCTATTTAGGAGATTCGGTTTCCCATGTTTCCTTAGCACTGTGGTCCCAAGGGAAAATTGATTATGGAAGGATAGCACACTGTGAGCCACTGGTGATTTTCCCAAAATCTTCCTTCCGCCCGCACCGTGTTCAGTATCCTCTGTCTCCCGAAGCAGAGGCTGACATTTCCGCCGTGCATTCCGATCTCATGAAATGTGCAGCAATTACAATTATTCCAATTAAATACTCTCCAGTCAACTCCCCCATTTTACCTGTTAAAAAGGCTGATGGTTCATGGCGATTTGTCCAAGGTCTTCGACAAGTTAATTGTGCAATTTTTCCCAGAGCACCTATCGTTCCTAATCCTTCCACTATTCTTTCTACGATACCCCCCTCCGCCCGTTATTTCTCTGTTATTGACCTTGCTAACGCTTTCTTTTCTGTTGCCTTTACTTTTCAAAACCGTCATTGGACATGGACCGTTATGCCTCAGGTATACACTCAAGCCCAAGCACTTGCTCGGAATCTAGAAGGATTCTGGCCAGATAAAGATAGTATATTGATACAGTATGTGGATGATATAATGGTGTGTAGTACTACTGAGAAAAAAGAAAAAAAAAGGTGCATATGACACTCAGAAAATTGCTATTATGTTTAGGAGAAAATGGCCATGAGAAAAAAAAAAAATAAAGTGTTGAGAAAAAAAAAAAAACTGCAGTTAGTCCAAGCTACCGTTAAATATTTAGGTCATGACATTTCTTGCGATACAAGAGCTCTCTCTAGCGGCCGTATAATCATCATTCAAAACCTTCCAACACTGGTCACAAAACAACAGGTTAAGTCAGGATATTCTCTGTGGCTGCATAGCTTTTGATGGGAATGTTTTCTTGTTGTGGAGTTGTGCTGTGTGTTTCCCGAAATGGATTGTCTTTGTTTGTCGCTGACCCAGTTCCGCCACGGACTTTTTCATGATCTGGAAACTAGCGTGTATAGCACCACGGTAGGATGAATTCCTAATTTAAAAGTAGTACCAGCTTGCAGCCTGAGAAGTTGTTTGATTGTAAGTTTTTCAGGAAGAGCACAGCCTTTACAAAATCTTGCTGCATGCAGTGGAATAGCAGGCTGACAAGGCTCTATGTGATTTAAAATGTGCACTACTCTCCCTGACTATTTCTCGTCCATTCACTCTGTTCGTGGACGAAAAGGGGGGATTAATGAATGCAGTTCTATGAATGAATGCAGTTCTAAAAACTCCATGGAGATAAAAAAAGGCTAATAGCCTATTTTTCGAACAAATTGGATCCAGTGGCTGCAGGTGTTCCACCTTGTCTCAGACCTGTAGCAGCCACAACAAAGGCCGTGCTAGCCAGTACAGATATAGTGCTCATGAGCTCCCTAGTGGTGAAAGTGCCTCATGCCGTACACTCCATTTTAGTACAGGCTAAAACCTCACATCTCACTACTGCTTGGGCAATACACTATCAAAATGTACGCTGTATGTTGTCAAACGGTACCATAGAAAGGTGCTCCACCTTAAATCCAGCTACTCTTCTTCCAACTGAAGAGGAAGGGGAGCCCCACAACTGTCATGACGAAATAACTAAGGTTATAAAACCTACGATTGGAAAATGGAACATCTTCAACCAGCTATGCAGTGGTCAAAGGTGACCACCTGCTGGAAGCAAGCCGAATTTCTTCCAGTTTAAGCGCGCAGACAGTTCTCACCCGAGCTTGTCAGTTGTCAGAGGGAAAAATCATAACAATCTATACGGATTCCAGATATGCTTTTGGAGTCTGCCATGATCATGGAGCATTATGGAAATTACGGGGATTTCAGACCAGTACTGGAAAGCCCGTCCAACATCAAAAGCTAATAGAATCCCTCTTAGAAGCAATAACCAAGCCCTCAAAATTAGCAATTGTTAAATGTCAAGCCCATACTGGGAAACAGGACCCTGGCAGCAAAGGAAACGAATTAGCTGATCACTTTGCTAAACAGGCTGCTTATAATAACACACCAATCTCTTTATTTCAACAGAAAGATGACAAAGACCCAGTCAAATTATCTCTTTACAGAATGCAGCCATGGACAGAGAAAAGAGAAAATGGTCCAAAGAAGGAACCCTCTCTGATGGAGTCTGGACCCATAAGCAAAATAACAAACCTTTCCTCCCAAAAGCTTCTTTTCCAGGTATGGCTAGAATTGCACATGGACTGGATCACGCTGGAAAGGATGCAATGGTTCAAGAGGCATTGGCAAGCAGTAGGTTTCTCTAGATACGCAGAGCAATTCTGCAAACATTGTCCAGTATGTCAGAAATTTAATGTAGGAAAGGGTATTCAGGTAAGTCCCGCTGTTACACCTAACCCAATGGGTCCATTCGAACACTTTCAAATGGACTTCATTGAATTAACACCATCAAAGGGGTACCGATACTGTTTAGTAATTGTTGCTGTGTTCTCCCGATGGGTGGAAGTTTCCCTTCCAAACATGCAGACGCCAAAACTGTGGCAAAAGCTTTGATAAAGGAAATCATTCCAAGATGGGGAATACCACAGAAATTGCAGACTGATAATGGCAGTCATTTTAGTGAATTCTGTAATTAATAAATTGACTACTTGGCTCCAAATTAACATACATTATTATTACAAATACCATCCTCAAAGTGAGGGTATAGTAGAGGGATGCAATAGTACCTTGAAATCTAAATTGGCTAAAATCTGTGAGCAAACAAATTTAACTTGGCCTGATGCTCTACCTCTGGCCTTAATGGGATTAAGAGGGAGGACACACCGACAATTAGGGCTGTCGCCATTCGAAATTCTGACCGGACGACCCATGCCAGTTGGCATGGTCATAGGTAATGTTACACTGCATATCGTGGACAATGATCTTCTCTCTAGTCTTACAGGTCTCCGAGCTTCCCTGAAAGAAGTCCACGAGTAGGTTAATCATGCCTGGAGGACCAGTTCCCCGTCTAGAGACTCCCCGATTCCTTTGGGCACCTGGATCCTGGTTAGAGATACTCGAAGGAAACATTGACATCACCCTCAGTGGAGAGGACCGTTCCAAGTTCTGCTGTCAACACCACACACTGTTAAAGTTGAGGGACTGCCTGTCTGGATTCACGTCTGACATTTCAAAAGATAGCACCCTTGATTGTGGCTTCAGATCAGCACAGCCACCCCACACTCCTCCGCCCACTCCACTCCTTCCCCTTCCCACTCAACTCTCCCCTGATCAAGTATTTTTTTGTTTGCTCAAAAGGAGGGAATGTGGAAGATGAATGTTCTCTTCGTTCCCTTGTACTAATCCTTGTCTAAGGAGTTAAGCAGAAGTAAGCTTTATAAACGTGATTTGCTGAGCAAACAGAAAAAATATTTGTCAGAAGGACACAAGGTCTAAGCTTCCACACTGAGACTGCCTTATCACGTTCTCCCATTGTTTACATCTGAACGCCATAACACGGAGCCAAGGAATCAAGTTGCACAAGGAGCATTGAAGGGGCTCAAGGATTGTGTATAATAAAGTGTTGACTGTTGCATTTTCATAATGAATATTAAATCACGCATTCTAGGGGTATAAAAACCTGCCCCACCCAATAAACAGTTGTTCAGAGAGCCCTGACGCTGTCATGTAATATTGATTGCCTGCTCTTCTGAAACCTGCTCACTGTGACTCCGAGTAAAATAATAAAGAGAACTAAAGAAATATTATCTGCCTGCTGTCAGTGTGCCTTTTTTGTCCACAGTTTCAACCCCATCAAGGCCAGGGGTAGAGCATCTGGCCAGGTTAAGTTTGTCTGCGCACAGATTTTTGCCAATTTTAATTTTAGGGTGCCATTGCACCTTTCTACAATACCTCCACTTTGGGGATGGTATTTGCAGTAATAATGTACATTTATCTGGAGCCAAGTAGTCAGCTCATTTATTACAGAATTCACAAAATGGGTACCGTTATCGGTCTGCAGTTTCTGTGGTATTCCCCATCTTGGAATAATTTCTTTTATTTTTGCCTTTGCATCGGCATGCTTAGAAGGAAAATCCTCAACCCACTGGGAGAACACATCCACAATCACAAGGCAGTATCGATATCCTTTAGACAGCGTTAATTCAATGAAGTCCATTTGAAGATGCTCAAATGGACCCACTGGTTTCGGGGTAACGGCGGGACTTACCTGAGTTCCTTTGCCTATATTGTACCTTTGACATAGGGCACACTGTCGGCAGAACTGTTCAGCATATGCAGAGAACCCTGTGGTTTCCCAATGTCGCTCGATATCCTGAGTCATAGCATCTTTTCCTGCATAATCTAGGCCGTGTGTGATTTTTGCCATTCCTGGAAGCCTTTGGGAGGAAACGTTTGTTAGTTTGCTTATGGGTCCAGACCCCATCAAAGAGGGATCCATCTCGGGACCACTTTATCCTTTCTCGGTCAGTGGCGGCACTCTGTAAAGAAATAATTTAATTATCAGGGTCTTTGTCATCCTTCTGTTGGAATAAAGAGACTGGTGTGTTATTACAGGCGGCCTGTTTAGCAAAGTGATCAGCTACTTCGTTTCCTTGGCTGACTGGGTCTTGTTTCCTAGTATGAGCTTGGCATTTAACTATTGCCAGTTTCGATGGTTTTGTTATAGTTTCGAGAAGGGATTCCACTAATTTCTGATGTTGTATGGGCTTACCAGTACTGGTTTTGAATTCCCTTAATTTCCATAATGCCCCATGATCATGGCAGGCTCCAAAGGCATACCTGGAATCTGTGTAAATGGTTATGACCTTTTCAGACAACTGGCAAGCTCGGGTGAGAGCTATTAGCTCAGCTGCTTGTGCGCTTAAACTAGAAGAGATTCAATTTGCTTCAAGTAAGTGGTCTCTTTTGACCACTGCATAACGTTTAATCGCAAGGAACAGCAGTCCACATAAAGTACTTCTCCTGTTTCTAGTGGAGTTTCCTGGAGGTCCGGCCTGGGTTTCAGGACCTTTGTTATTTCATCATGGCAGTCGTGTGGTTCCCCCTCTTCCTCAGTGGGAAGTAGGGTGGCCGGATTCAGAGTTGAGCATCTTTCAATAGTGACATTTGACAGGGTACAGAGTACATTTTAATACTTTATTGCCCTTGCAGTAGTGAGGTGTGAGGTTTTGACCTGGACTAAGATGGAGTGAACAACGTGAGGCACTTTCACCGTCAGGGGACTCATAAGTCACCTGGAATGGTCCTCTTCACCTGGGCTGGTGCCAGTGTTTTCACCATGTGTCTCTAATGAGAGCCCAAGTTCAAATTGGTATAGAAATTTATGTGTCAGGTAATGAGGTAGTTCACCACGTTTCCCTCACTTGTTCATGTACTCTATCTGTAAGGCACTACGCAGACCTGAAAGAAAAGATGCAAGATCATTGTTGACCATGTGGAGTGTAATTTTACATAGCGGAAAGCACATTAGCATGGGGTGGCCAGTAAGAATCTCCAACAGTGAGAGTCTTATTTGGCGATGAGTCCTTCTCCGCAGACCAGCCAGAGCCAAAGGCAATGCATCAGGCCAAGATAGGCCTATTTGTTCAAAGATGTTTGCCAATTTAAATTTTTAAGGTGGAATATATATGCTCCACCATCCCTTCACTCTATGGATGATACTTGCAGCAGTGGTGGACATCAATCTACAGCCACTGAGACAGTTCTTATAACAGAGTATTTACTTGCAATTTCTGAGGCAAACCCCAAACGTGGGATGATTTTTTTTTTCTTTAACTAGCGCTTTGGCCACTGACTTGGCATCTGCATGCCAGCATGGGAAAGCCTCCACCCAGCATGAGAAAACGTAGATGATTACTAAGCAATATTTATACCCATGAGACAGGGATAGTTAAAAAAAAAAATCTATCTGCAGATGTTCAAAGGGCCCTCTGGCATTTGGTGTTGCAGCCGGACTTACCTGCAATCCTTTTCCTACGTTAAATCTTTGGCATAGTGTACACCTCTTACAGAACTGATCAGCAAAGTTAGAAAAATCCCAGGCATGACAGGATTGTTGCACCTGTGCCATCATCGCGTCTTCTGGAAGGGTGGGCCAAACCATGCGCAGCCTTTGCAATACCCGGAAAGGAAGCTTTTGGAAAAAAAGGATGTTTAGTTAATGGATGGATCCGAATTCCTTTCGGATCTTTTTCTGATCCCTCTTTCTGCCGCGTCTTTATCTCCTTTTCCATTGCTACAGTTTGTTGAAATAAAACTGCATCCTCAGGTGACTCTTGTTCCTCCTCCTGTTATAGAAATAAAGCGGTTAGTGGTGAAGTGAGATCCTGGGCGGCTTTCTTTGCCCACATGCCTGCTTGCGCATTTCCCTCACTCACTGGATTCATTTTCCCCTTGTGAGCTTGACACTTCACTACCACAAGCGCACCTGTCAAATGAGATGTTCTTGTCTGTACTAAGATGGAATATACAGCATGTGGTACCTTAACAGTTAATAGACTCATGAGAACAACATCTGAGCATGTTAATATGGCCTCTGTTGTTGCAGCAGCTACTTTCAAACAGGTCGAGATTGCAGTGGCCACTGGATCCAGTTTTTTTAATTTTTTTTTTTTTTTCTTAACAGTATGCAACCGGTCCTTATCTATCTCTTTGGTTGTTAATACTGCAGTCATACACCACCCTTTCTCGTCCACGAACAAAGTGAAAGGACGAGACTAGTCCGGAAGTCTTAATGTAGGCGCAGACATCAAAATTTATTTTATATCAGTTAAAGCCTTCTCAGCCAGCTCTGTCCATGAAATTTTATCAGTCAAAGCCAAATTAGAAGAGGTTGCTAAATCTTTGAGTGGCTGTGCTTTTTCAGCAAAAAAAAAAAAAAATTCTTTTTAACCCATTGCCGGCAATATCCTAACATTCCAAGAACGGACATAACTTGCCGCCTTGCAGACCGTGCACATTACCCTGAAGTCAAATCATGACCCGGGTATTTCACTTTTCTTTAATCAGTTATAACTTCTTCCGAAACACTTTGTGCCCGATTTCCGCTAGGAAGACCAACAAAGCCTTTGTGTCTTCTTTGCATTATTCCTGAGCCTAAAAGCAATTCAGCTACATGTTGCACCAGGACACTACCCCCCTTTGGCCAATAACCTTTCAATTTTTATCTTTTCTAATTCTTGTCCATGCACACACAGACACGCACACACACTCACATGCACGAGCGCACACACACAGAGCCTCTGTATGTCCCTGCGGCATCGCAGTTCAGGTCCAATGCTTCCCTTTAAAAGTGAATGCGAACCAGAAATGGGAGTCAGGGTGAACAGGAATTAAAAAGAAAGCATTCGCGAGATCAGTAACAGAAAACCACATAGCAGTGGACGGGACTGTAGAGAGAATAGTGGAAGGATTCGGGACTATAGGAGTCCTAGGTTGTATAGCAGCATTTACTCCTGAACAAACCGTCATGAGTCATCTGCTTTTCTAACTAGAAGAATAGGAGAGTATTGGATCGGAATAATAGCATCCCGCTTAACTAAGTCAGCATGAACAATGGTAATACCAGCCTCAGCCTCAAGCGAACAAAAATATTGTGCACAATGTAAACGGAAGGATGACTTTGGGAAAATGACTAAGGGTTCAACATGAGCTATTCAGACAAAAAATTATTTCCCTTGTACCCAGGGAGATGAGTGGAGCGAATCCAACTAAAAGATTTGAAGGGTAAACAGCATGGGTGTAGGTGGAGAGATGGAAGATAAATGACAGATTACAGGTACAGGTACAACTTGTCCTACTGGAATTTTCTTAACAGATCTATCTAGGATGGACCAAATATTAGGTCCCACATACTCCCAATCCTCCCCTTCCTGACATGCTAATACCCATTGTCTCACATTATGCCACTGAAAGTGAGCGGATTTAGCAATGGGGATATGTGGGATAGAACCACTCCAGAAGAAAAGCAGTTGTTGTGACAAAAGAGAGATACTGCTCCAGCCAATTCTGCTGGGATATAACAGTTCCTTATGCAAATAGTCTGTTTTTCTCACAGCAGCAGCTAAAAAGTCAGAGAGCCAGACTTCACCATAATGCAGTCCAAAAAATCATGCAATACAGTAAAAAGATTTTGAATACTGTAATCCAAGAGGAACCCAGGACAGCAGAGATTTTTGCTGTTTTGAGAAAAACATGAACAATCAAGGCAGCATAAGAGCATGTAATGGTGGTGGTCAGTGTGTTGTTTTGATGTGACCTTCACTCACTTTTCTGTAACTGAGATGCAAAGGCACAAGAGGGCTATCAAGTCTGTCTAAACAAGTTCACTGGGCATTAGAGGGCTGATATATTTTGCATTTATTTGTGCTTGTAACTGTCCACTGAACATTGAACTGGCCACTATCAACCCCCTGTCATCCCAGAGTCTCATTCCATTGCCCTCTCACATCATTTCAGCTTGGAATTAGCTTCCTTCTAAGGACCTGAATCCATTCTGCAGTATTTGGCTTATACATGTCATCTACCTGTTTCTCCGCCATCATGAACTGGTTCAGCAATTCCTGCACCACCTCTTTTAATTCTTGCAGGTCCCAGTTTCTTTGCACCATCAAGGTGGGACGGTTTTAATCTGAGTCAGGCTGTTGTACATTATATTGTGGAATGGGCACTTGTATTAATGGTGCTTGAAATTTTATCCTTTCATATTCATGTCTGACGCTGAGGGGTCAGAATCAGGGCTTATGAGGCATCCCTTTCCCCCGAGCCGTGTCTTTGTGCCGCAGTACTTGCATGCACCGATCGTAACTGAGGTCGGCGGTGATCTCTACCCTCTCCCTCTTCTTCATCCCTCTCTGGCTGAAACTGTTCATTTTAGAAATCATCGGGACCATCTTCTTCCTCTCCCTCATTAATTCCTCCAGCTGCCCCAAGGGGTGGTGATGGACTATTGTCCTCAAAGGGAGGGGAAATGCATGCTGAGGCTAAATCAAGGTATAATCTGTTCTTCTTCTTTTTTTTATATATTATTTTTATTTACTTATTCTTCCTTCCTTTGTCCAAACTTTTGGGATGGTTCTTGCATTATCAAAAACAGCTTTTCTTTTTCTGCTATAAGTTTCATTTGGCTTTGCAGTCCATCATTGTACTTCTGCATCACATTCAGGGCTCTATCTTTAATTATTAGTTCTCATCTATCAAACATTTCCATTTTATATGGCTCTCGACTACAGCACCTAGGTGCATTTCTATATACAATCTTCCTAACTTCCTGTATTTCACTCATATCACCAGAGCCTTCTACTGGCCACCTGCCCCCGCTCTGTTTATTCCACCGTTTACATTATTTTTTAAATCTAACCCTGTTTTCTGTTCTATGTAGCGTTTTGGAGAGTCGCCTTTTTTTTTTTCCTTGGTACGTTTTCCGAAAACAACCCTCTGAACAGAGGCTCCTCATTCACACCCTGTTTTTTTAAATTTCTTTCTTTAGCGAATCCCCGACTGGGAGGTACTTCCACCTCTCCCTTCTAATTACGAGACTACTTAAGACTCCGTCTCATTCCAAGAGGCGCTGTTATTGTTACGTCCCCAGTACCTCTCTCGGACGGTAAAGCAGTTGTGCTCACCGGTCACCGATCTTATTCCTGTCTGCAATTCGCACCTTCACTCGGGTTCCCGACAGGAGGGGAACTGTTCGGGTGCCAAATAAACTGTGGAAGTAACACCCGAGAAAGACAGGAATAGTTCAATCAATTAGTCTTTAGTCGGTCACAGATGAGTACGTGGATTCATGCTTTGCAAAGCAGAAGAGCCAAGTTTTCCGGTTTCAGTCGGCTTTAATATTCAATTTCCTCCCTCCGAAAACAATCCTTTCAACAGGGACTTTGGCTTTCCCAAAGGAGTTTTAACCGTATTTACTATTCATTTTCCCCATGGCCAGTGAGTTTTCTGCACTCTTTTTGCTAAACCAGCCTCAATTATCGCTTCACTCCTGGCACCTCCTGTCCCCGGTCCACCGGGACAAACAACCTGATTAGCGGACTGACAGTCTCACCCGAAGGCCGCTGGTTACCGCTGTTTAGGTGATCAGTTCCCTGAGTGACCCATTGAGTTCAGGATATAATCAGACCGTTAGAGCAAAGAGTCTCGCCCTCCTGCAGCAGTGCTTTTTCCTGATCACGAAATGTTTATGTTATTTATCTGTTCTTTCCACTCCCTTCCTTAATTTTACCTTTAAGCCTCTAAGAGACTTCTTCTTCGTTTCCTAGGGAGTGTACTAACTCACGTCCTTAACATTCATAATCTTTACACTGTTTTATTTCCGAGAGCTTATCTATACATTCCGGTCCACTCACTGCCTGGTTTCTTTTCCCCCCGATCGGACTCCCTCAGCCTACTCACCAAGAATTTTTCCTCCCTTCTGGAAGTTCCCAGTTCACTCGACTTTCAGGAAAATCAGAGGAGGTCAAGGGCTCCTTACGTGGGACTCGACAGAGGCAGGCCATTCCTAACTTTTTCCAGAGCTGGTCCTCCCAATCCGGCTGGAATCGGTCCTTTCACCGGTCCTCTGGACAATCCCGCTCAAGGAGTCACTTGGCCGTCTCTGTCCCCGTACGGGCCACCAAAAAGTGTGGACGCTGAAGTCGAAAACAACGGGAAACAAACACCAATTTAAAATAAAAAGCAATTTTTTTATTCTTGATGAGTTAGAGACTGCAGCACCCCCCCCCCCCCCCATGCCTCCGAAGAGACTGGAGCCCCCCCCCCCCCCCCCCAGCTCAGTGCCACTGACTGGTCAGAACAGGCAATCTGTCTAAAAGAAAAAAAGTCCTCCCTTTATATTACCTAGCTTATTCATTAGCCAAAGAGAAAAAAACATGGCAGTTCATTTTGAGGTCATGCATTGATTGCTGTAAGTTACGGTTACATCCTAATTTATTACATGCAGGAGTGCACAGAGTTTATTACCAATTTAAAGAGTCATCAGGGCACTCACATTCCTAAAAATATGCAGTTATCAGCTCACACACAAGACCAGTTTAAAGCAGTTTCTATAGTTCAGCACATTAGTTATAAAGAAATTACATTCTAATAGCTTTAATATCTTCATTAGATTTTGTTTGGTTAGATTAATAAATCCTTATTTATTAATTCATAAGTGGCATGTTTCTTATAGTTTTAAGCAAGAATTCAGAAACTATCACATTGATTTATAATATCACAGGGTGTTCTGTTAGTATCAAGAGGTCAGCATTTTCTCATAAAAGAATGCAAGTTACTCTCATAATTCTGTGCACAAGCCTAACTCTTTCTCTACCCAAAATGAAGAACAAATCATATAGAAGTAAAAATGATATAGCTCTCTGCAGCATGATTAATACGAAATGCAGTCCTTGGTATTTGTGAGTTAAATACTTATAATCATTACAGTTAATAATGTTTTTTCTTCCTCAGTAGTTAGTTAGTTACTTAGTTATTTTATTTTGTCTGAAATATTCCTTCATTGCTTGCAATCATGCTGTCATTCATCTGTGCTGATTGAAGCATATAATAAGTTCATCCATCCATCCATTATCCAACCCGCTGAATCCGAACACAGGGTCACGGGGGTCTGCTGGAGCCAATCCCAGCCAACACAGGGCACAAGGCAGGAACCAATCCCGGGCAGGGTGCCAACCCAGCGCAGGACACACACAAACACACACCAAGCACACACTAGGGCCAATTTAGAATCGCCAAACCACCTAACCTGCATGTCTTTGGACTGTGAGAGGAAACCGGAGCGCCCGGAGGAAACCCAAACAGACACGGGGAGAACATGCAAACTCCACGCAGGGAGGACCCGAGAAGCGAACCCAGGTCCCCAGGTTTCCCAACGGCGAGGCAGCAGCGCTACCCACTGCGCCACCGTGCCGCCCATAATAAGTTCATTTATAACATAATGGGCTGGTTTCAAGGATTTGGATTAAGCCTAGCCTGGTCTCTTTGCAATGCAAAGCAGTTTTCTTTAGTCTAGAATTAGATTTAATCTGGGTCCAACAATCCAGAGTATGTCAACAACAATAATAGTCAGTGTTGTCTTGTTTATGAGCAAAACATTGAACTGTTACTTATTTATTTTGTGCAGTCTGAACTCAATGAGGTTGACAAAACATGGAATTTTCACAAGATCAGACCTAGGGCAGGCCATGATGTCATTGGAGGTCGACCTATTTTGATGCACAGTATTCCTGAGATGTATGGTGCAGAGGACAAACTGATGGAAGTGGACATGGAGGAGCTGGCTTTGTGTAAGGGGGAGTACACATCAAAAAGCCAGTACCCCTGTGGTGAAACAGTTTTTGAGCTCTGCTCTCTTCTGATGGAGGAAAAGGGTTGGAATGCACCTACAGATGCCTTTTCTGCTGCTGAACTGTACACCTTGTTGAGAAATGAAGTAATCCCCCTGGGATTAATAAAGTATCTATCTATCTACTCAATGAGATATCTGACTTGTAACACCCTAGTACATGTATCAGTGTTGACATAAAATGGAGCATAGCTCAATTATTAAATAAGATGATCTCTCTAATGACATGCATATGGACACTGTAAAGGAAAAGTTACTGTATTAATCTGTAAAGTGCTTGAAACTGTGCTTGCCTTTTTATCATGAATAATTTATACCCAGCACATTACTATATAGACTATCATATGACATGTTAGCTTTTTATTTTGTTCTCTGATAATAATTTACACATAAGAAGCCCTGTTTAATGAATCAGATATTTGCCAAAGATTTTCAATCTGTTTAACTATTTTGGGACCTTTAGATAATATTAAGCTATAGGAATGTTTAAAGATCATATCTTTTATCTGTATTCTTATTGGTGTAATTGAAATACTCCCTTGACAGTAGTTATGTAAATGAACCTAATTCATAAAAGACGCTGCACTGGTCAGATATGCTAATCTGTCATGATGTATTAAACAAGAGCACGTGGCAGCACCATCAGCCTAATGTAATAAAGGACATCTATCTTGACTTACAGCTCTTCTTTATTTACTGAATATTTTCTCTAATAGACACATAATTTATTTTTGTGCACACATGCACCGGGCACTAGTTAAGGCTTAAGGTTTTTAATGCATAATTCATATTAACATTACCCTTACTAATGACATTGAATGCTTCCACAACTTTCAACACCTAGAGAATGAGTTATTTTATGGTAATGTTTACACTGAAATTGTAATTAATATTGTTTTGTTATTTTGTTATTTGTTATTATTATTGTGCTGTTATTCATGGAGTTTCTCAGTTTCTAGTATTATCCATGTATAGACCTCCTAAATACAATGCGTCTTTCTTTGAGGAATTCTCAGACTTGGTGTCAATTGTAATTATGAACTATGACACATTCCTAATAGTCGGTGACTTTAACTTTCATATCGATCAGTGTGACCCGAAAGTAAAAGAATTCATGAACCTCCTGGACTCTTTTGATTTGAGCCAGCACATTAGTCAGCCTACACATAAAGCAGATCATACGTTAGACTTAGTAATTACAAAAGGACTAAAAGTTGATGTGAAGCAGATCATTTATATTGGTCTATCAGACCATTTTCTCTTACTATTTAATATAGAAATAATGATAGAAAATATTCACGAGAAGCATATTGTTAAAAAACGCTTCTTTGATTCATCAGCAGCTTCAAAATTTACAAACATTCTAAGCAGCCAGTCCATTTGTAGTGCTTACTACAATAGTGAGAATTATGTAAATAGTAGGATGGAAAATTTGAATACTAAGGTGAGAGCTGCTGCTGACATAGTCGCACCTGAAAAGATAGTTAAAAAATCTTCTAGCACTGTTATACCATGGAAGACTCAAAGAGTGTCTGATCTAAAGAGAACATGCCGGAGAGCTGAGCGTAAATGGAGAAAAACTAAACTGATTATCCACTATGAGATATTGAAGGTTAAAATAACAGAATACAACAAAATAGTCTGTCTTGAGAGGTGGTGTTATTTCTCTAGAATTATAAATAACAATGGTAGTAATCCCAGAGTCTTATTCTCTACAATTGATCGTCTGCTAAACCCAGGTCACTCAATGGAATGCCTCCAAAATACTTCCAGTGAAACTTGTGAGGCTTTTGCTGTATTTTTTTATCAAACAATTAATGATATTAGAAATAATATAGTACATCTCCCCAATACTGATCCTCTTAAACTCCGGTACTCCATTATAAACAAATTAAATTCTTTCACCAGGATAGATTTACCTGATTTATATAAAAGAATTTCTCAACTGTTAATTAATTAATTAATCAATCAATTATTAACCCCTTGGGATTAATAAAATATCTACCTATCTATCTATCTATCTATCTATCTATCTATCTATCTATCTATCTATCTATCTATCTATCTATCTATCTATCTATCTATCTATCTATCTATCTATCTATCTATCTATCTATCTATCTAACAGAGACCCTCCACCTGCGTCCTTGACCCAGTACTAACAAGTTTTTTCAAAGAAGTATTGGGCGTGCTAATTGATAGTATTCTTGACATAGTAAACTCATCATTAGTCAATGGGTGGGCCTCTCTGGCAGTGTCTTAAATTGGTTTGAATCCTACCTGGCAGGTAGCAAATTCTTTGTTAGCTGTGGTAATTATACTTCAAAGACACGTGATATTCTATATCGTGTTCCACAAGACTCTATCCTGGGTCCACTGCTCTTTTCGATTTACATGCTTCCATTAGGTCAGATTAGGGGTGGGCGGTATGACCAAAATTCTATATCACGGTATTTTTCTAAATTATCCCGGTTTCACAGTATTCGACAGTATTTTTTTCCCCATGGATGAGTGGATGTTAACCACATTTTCCACTGCAATTACTGGCTAAGAATAACCTATTCCACTGTCAAGAGTATTGTACATTGTACAAAAAAAAAAACATTTTAAAGTGCACACAAGTATTAATACAGTTTTGCATTGCCCCATAAAGTGATAGTTTTCAAGGGGGTGGCACTAATGGAGAAGATATCACATTGCATGACAGATGCAGTCAAAATATAGAACTTTTTATTGAACAAATTTTGCAAAAACAAACTATAATTTTGACAACATATTTTCAACCATACAAAGAGGCGTTTAGACTTAGTAAAATATCCAGAAGTGCTTGTCAAAAATTGTATTGCACCGAATATGTCTTAGAAAAGGAATAAATAGTAAATATTTTTTGTAAACCAACTACACTTTCTGTTAATGTTAACAATCTCTGTCCACTGACACGTAAAAGTGACTTTTAAACAACTTTATCATCATTAAACTGCATAATATTTAAACTAATAAATAATAACAATAAAATAAATAATAGTATTATTACTGATAGTTGCACTATTACTTCAAGACTTCAAGCCCAGGTGCATTACACAGTATTCACCAAATTAAAATAAAATAAAACAAGTGCAACTTAGTGATGACATCTTTACCAACTGAACCATCATTTAGGCAAACTGCATTAATATGGACCTTGCTTCAAGCTAAGCTATACTGGGAAGAAAAAAATAAACTATATGTCGAGAACAAAGTCAACATTTCCATTTTATTCTCGCCGTTTATGTTGAGATTAAAGTTGACATTTCCACTTTATTCTCATAGTTTACTTCATAATTAAAGTAGAATATTGTAAACTAAACTTCTTTCTAAAATCAATGTTTAATCAAATACTTAATTTACCCCGTCATAAATTAATGCAGCACATTAAATGCTTTGTGTTACGTTCCCCAACCCAGTGGTTAATCACGACGCTTCTTAAACTGACTTCCTCCGCACTAAGAGAAGACAGCGATCACCATACAGAATCCATTCACTTCATGATATTCCTGCTTTCTGAAAATTTAGAATGCTAAGATAAATACTTGATATCATTTTCATGATGAAATGCATTAAAGCTGGTATTACACATGCACGGTAGTGAGGCGGTAGTGCTGCTCCCTCGCAGTAAGGGGTCCCCAGATGTATGTTCAGTGTAGAGAACTTTATGGCAGGTGTGCCGAGGCTCCAGAAAACTGGATGTATGAATGGCTATCGCACAGGTTTAACTTAAATATTGTGTAAATGTTGGGTTTGTGATCTGCTGGTCGGAGACACGAACACAGAATTCAATGCATGTTCTTCTGAGCGTGCTATCTTTATTGCATGCATGCTGTCTCTATCTGACGTAGGCTACCAAAACCCCAGTTCCTATCCTTCCTTTTTCTTTCACCACATAACCAATTACCACACGATAAATGTCTTTGTGAAATTAAAACTAGTTATAAACTTAGCCCACGGAGTGTTCAGAACTTTAAAAATATCTTCGTTATACATGTTTAATTATGCCATCCATTCAGAGTTGCGCCCATCTCTGAACGAGTCGCCAGCACATCGCAGGATGAATGCAAGCAAAACATACACTAGCAGGGTCAATATAGTATAACAAAACCCCACATCCTACATGACTTTGAAAGGAAACTGAAGCACGCCGAGAATAAAGTCAACATGTCGTCACACTATTACACAGTACCCAGGTACATTACACTGTATTGAAAACAAATAAAACAAGTACAACTTGGCTTGCAGTATTATCCAGTAGTATACAAACAGTATTTACACATCTGACCTTTTAAAACTAAAGTATCTCCAGGCGACGGACGTGACTCCTTTTTTTCGGCAGAAGTTCTTCTGTTCATCATGTTCAACTTTACTTTTAGTTCAGTTTCGGAATGCTCTCTGTCCATTTTCACCGCGCGGCATACCTATGCTACCGCCCACTATTTGGTGGTGTAGCAGTGAAAAAGAGCCCTAGTGCAACAAATCTGTGTTTAGCGGTGTAGCAGTGAAAAAGGTCCCCACTTGAACAGTTTCCCGCTGCGCAACGTTCCAAACGTTGTTTAGGCAATTTAAACCGGTGTTACGGTATAAGAACAATCCATATCATAAAAAAAAAATAAAAAATGGTTTTCGGTATGAACCGGTATACCGCCCAGCACTAGGTCAGATTATCTCGGGGCATAACGTGAGCTACAACAGCTAGGCTGATAACACACAGCTGCATTTATCAATTGCACCTAACAACCTCGACACTGTTGATTCACTGACACAATGTCTCACTTGTGTTTCCGAATGGATAAGTCATAATTTTCTCAAACTAAATAAAGAGAAAACAAAAATTTTAGTGATTGGCAATAATGGATATAATGAGGTTATTATAAATAAACTTGATGCATTAGGATTAAAAGTCAAGACGGAGGTAAAGAAGTTAGGGGTAACTATGACTCTGACCTGAATTTTAAATCACATATTAATCAGATTACTAGGACAGCATTTTTTCACTTAAGAAATATAGCAAAAGTTAGTCCTCTTATAACATTGCAAGATGCTGAAAAATTACTTCACACTTTTGCTTTCAGTCAGATAGATTACTGTAACGCGCTCCTCTCAGGACTACCAAAAAAAAAAAAAACATCAATCGATTGCAACTAGTGCAGAATGCAGCTGCTAGAATCTTAACTCGGAAACGAAAATCCGAGCACATCACCCCAGCTTTGATGTCACTACACTGGTTACCTGTGTCATTTAGAATTGACTTTAAAATACTGCTTATGGTTTACAAAGCCTTAAATAATCTTATATTTCAGAATGTCTTACACCTTACACTCCAAATCATAACATTAGATCTTCAACTGAATGTCCACTTAGAATTCCAAGAGCTAAACTTAAAAGAAATGGTGAGGTGGCCTTCTGCTGTTATGCACCTAAAATCTGGAATAGCTTGCCAATAGGAATTCGCCAGGCTAATACAGTGGACCACTTTAAAACACTGCTGAAAACACATTACTTTAACATGGCTTTCTCATAGCTTCATCTTAGTTTAATCCTGATGCTATGTATATTCAATTAATTATCATTATTATTCATGGTGGCTCCAAAATCCGTATTAACCCCTACTTTCTCTTCTGTTCTTCTTCTGGTTTTCTGTGGTGGCGATCTGCGCCACCACCACCTAATCAAAGCACTGTGATGTCCCTACATTGATGGATTAAATGTTGTTGTTGTTGTTGTTGAAATGAGAGTATGTTTGGTAAATATGATAATAAATTCAGCATTGTGTCTTTGGTGGGTATTGACAGTAAACATCAATAAACATTTCATGTATGATTTGGTGATACCAAAATAAACTTTTGGTTAGATGACTCAAGAATGTACATGAGATGGAAAGAAAAATGTGTTTTAACAAAATGTTTATTCCCGTTCAGGTAATATACAATCAGAAATACAAACTCTTCACGAACATTGAATATAAATTATAAAACAGTATTGGCCTTTGAACAGTAAATCTTTTCTTATAACAGCATCAGAAATTCCACAATGCAATGAATACAGTATAGTTCTACAGTATAAGCTGAACAATTAAGCAAAATTAACTGACATACTCTGCACTGTGCCTGGTTCAGAGTATTCAATAAACTTCAAAACTTTTATTAAAAGATTTAGAACACAGTGTGAATGTTTATTTCGCAAACTTGAATTACAGAGTCACAGAGTATTAAATGTTATTGGTGCTGAGCATTCACAATAAAAATGAAAAAGCAACACTTCTAATTGTGCAATATATGTTTGGCATGATTTAGCAGGATAATTGCTATTTAATTACTGAAAAGTCAATAAAACAATGTAAACTTTAATAAAGGTGAACAATGAGGAAGGGGCACACAACCACCTAAGTAATATGTGGATGTTTTAGTATACAGCACTGAACATTTTCAAAACTTTACAAAAAGTCAAAAGTTTGACAGAAGTGCAATAACAGAATAGATGAAGAGTATCCAATTTGTTTACACAATGACCATTTCTTATGTTGGTATAAAGCACAGAAGGAAACTCTGAGTAATTTTCAATCATTATCTTCTAGCTGAAGGATCACCCCACATGTACAACATACTCAGTGTAGTGAAAACACATATAAACTCGACAGTAGCATTATCTGCCAAATTCAGATCTGAACCTCTGCGAAACAAGTACTGTATTTCTTTATATTATTTCTTGGTGTAACTTCTGAACTTATGCTCAATCTCATTTTGTTTTGTTGTTATGTCTTGTCTAGGAATTTTAATAACCAAGACTTTTATTTTTGGCATTCTTTTGACTTAAATCTATGTATACTTCGGTTATCCAATCCTAATTCAGTTCTGCACAAGTTCCTTATGTGCAAACTCTATTCAAACAGCTTGATTGACTAAGGTTTTACCACAGAATAATTGGGTGTCTACACAATGTCCATCACTGAATGTTACTCTCTAGGACATCATTGAATTCAGCACGAAAGTCTGGAAAATTGTCATAATTTTCAGATAGCTGCAGGATCATCCCACATGTGCGTCCTATTGGCCGCCTTGTAAAGGAACACATAGGCACAAAGTCAACAGTGATGTTTTCTGACACAATCAAATCTGGCCCTGTACAAAACCTCAAAAACTTAGAAAGTTTTACTTCGTCTACTTCCCTGATATACCTTCTAAGATGATGCTCAATCTCTTTCTGTTTTGGTGTCATATCCACTGGGAATTTCAACATCTTTGACACTTTTTTGGATGTTGGTTTAAGATCAGTGTACATTTTGGTCAACTGGTCATAATTAAGTGCAGTGTGATGCTGGATAATGTCCCTCCAGTTGTCTATCACAAACATTGGCTTCTGTACAAGTTCTTTATGTGGAATCTCCTTGAGAACTGCTGGAAGAGTGTCAGGGGAAGCTCTTTTTTCTATACTCATAATTATCTAGAACATCTAAAATGTCATTAAGCTCAAAAGAGGAGAAATCCTTCAAAGTTTGTTTGAGGGTTTCTTGCTCTTGGACACTTATAAACTGCAAAAAGCTTTCAATTAGGTCACTGTAAACCTCCTCCAGAAAGGGAAGTGCAAGCTTGATTGGAATGTATTTGCAATCTTTGTATCCTCTCCAGAAAATGCAGGCAATAGCTTTCCAAGTTTCAGCCTTAAATGAATGGTACTTTGAAAGTTGTTACAATTGTGCACAGATCATAGAATTCCTCCCAAAAAGAACTGTACGTGTCTCTAACAAGCCCTGCTCCACAATCATCCTCTAAAGAGTTATCTGGAAGTAACCTGTTCAGTGTCAGTGGTCTGGTCAAAGTCCCTGGGTCAGAAAAGGATTCAATCATGTCACGGAGGCAGTTTGCATAACGTTTAGTTATTATTTTTGACTGTTTCATGTTTTCATTGGATTCAGCCTCATAAATTTTTGTGTCATTTAGGTGATCTTCAAGATCTGTACATGGGCCAAATGTAATTTCAGGATCAGACACATTATTTACAGAAGCATCAGCCTGTATTTGGTAAACAATTTAACTTTCCTCCATCATCTGATAATTGATGTCATATTGATCTGTACTGAATGTGTGATTTAGATTGACTTGGTTTTGATCAGAAACTATAAAAACATCAGGCACATCCTAAGGGTCACAATCCTCAGTAGTAGTCTACCTGGAATCAGTACAGTCCTCAAGATCACTAGTACTGGCTTCATTATCTGACTGCTTCTTTGTTTTTGTGGCAAGGTAGAAACACAGCTTTTGTAGTTTGGCTGTGTCATATATCAAACCAATTGTGATATGATGATCAAGTGAAGTTTGTTTGAAGTCCCAAATATATCAAATATGAATTCGGATTCATGCCCTTTGCTTGAGACATCATCAAGGAAAAAGGACCTCTTGCCTCTTTCAGGATTGCAGTGAATCCAGCACTGATTGGCATGGAAATCTTTTGTGTGCCCAGCCTTGTTTTGCTCTGACCTGTTTAGTTTCCTCCTTGTTACTGTGTATCCACCCTAACTCTATGGTGTGTGTTTTTTGCCTTTGTCAGGAACGTGATTGAGAATGTTGAGGTGTCTCTTCACTGTCATTGTTTTCCTTCCTTAACTTAATTTTTTTTTTATTAATTTTATTGTAATCATTCCATACATATAGATCAATTTTTACAAAAAATAGGATTGAAAGCAAATCAAACCCCACCCCTGAGAAGGAGAGCCTGGCCAAAGGAGTAATACTTAAGGCTTGTAAACATGCCTAAATTGTTGAGTTTAATAGGGCAAAAAAAGATAAATGGAGAAGGAAAAGAAAATTCTTCTTATTCTAAAATATTATTGATTAAATCCTGCCAGGTTTTGAAAAAAATTCTGTACAGATTCCCTAACTGAGAATTTGATTTTTTCCAATTTCAAATAATATAAAACATTGGTTTCCCACTGACTTATTAGAGGAGAGTTAGGATTCATCCAATTTAACAAAATCAGTCTGCGTTCCAAAAGTGTAGTGAATGCAATCACAGTTTGCCTGTCCTTATCCATTTCAAATCCAATTGGAAGAACACCAAACACAGCTATTAGTGGGTTAGGAGGGATTGCGACACCAAGGCTGTCTGAAAGGCACTTAAAAATTTTGGTCCAAAATGAAGTTAATTTGGTGCATGCCCAAAACATGTGACCCAGTGAGGCAGGAGCTTGGTTGCAGCGTTTGTAGGTTGGAACCCTGGAAACATTTTGGACAGTTTTAAGCGAGACAGATGAGCTCGATATATAATTTTGAGTTGAATAATTCTATGCTTTGTGCATATGGAGCTTGAGTGAATTCTCTGCATTCCTACCTTCCACTCCTTTTCTGATATATTAATTAAAAGATCTTTTTCCCATTGTCCTCTTGGATCTTTAAAAGGAAGGGACTCTAATAAAATTTTATATATTGCAGAAATTGTGTCTAAGTCCTCGAGGTTGAGCAGTATTTTTTCTAGCATGGTGGAGGGTACAAGATGAGGAAAATCGTGCAGGTTCTGTTTGACAAAGTTTCTTATTTGAAGATAGTGAAAGAAATGTGTAGCTGGAAGGTTAAATTTGGAATGTAATTGTTCAAAGGATGCAAAGATATTGTCTATAGGCGTCGAAGATCTCTGAGCAATTTAATCCCAAATCTTTTCCAGATATTAAAAACTGGATATGTTTGCGAGGGTGAAAGAGGTGGTTCTCTTGCAGGGGTGCCACAGATTGAAGATTTTCCATCTTAAATTGCTTTCTAAGTTGGTTCTGAGTGAGTGAAGCACAATTGGGTTATTAGTATATTTGCGATAACTAGCATTTATTGGAGCGCAGAGCAGGGAATATAAAGAAGTGCTGCAGGATTTTACTTCTATTGCAGACCAGGCCTGTGTATGTTCATTTATTTGTGTCCAGGTTTTTATGACTTGTATGTTTGCTGCCCAGTAATAAAACTGAAAATTAGGTAGAGCCATGCCACCTTCTGCCTGAGGTCTTTGGAGGTCGCTCTTCGGATACGTGAATGTTTTGAGTTCCAAATAAATGAGGTTATGGTTGAATCTAATTGCTTAAAAATGTTTTATTGATATATATTAGGATGTTCTGAAATAAAAAAAGAAGCTTAGGAAGGATATTCATTTTAACAACGTTAATTCTTCCGGCTAGAGTGAGATGAAGGGTTGACCATCTATGCAAGTCTTGCTTAATTTTTTCCATACAGACGGTGAAATTTTGTTGATAAAGAGCTTTATGTTTACTTGTGATATTTACCCCTAGGTATTTAAACTGATCTGCTAAGGAAAAATTTAGGGTGTCCAATCTGATATTATATGCTTGTGAATTCACTGGAAAGAGTATACTTTTATTCAAATTAATTCTGAGACCAGAAATCTTTTGAAAATCTGAAAGTGCTGTTAAAACTACAGGCACAGTGTTTTCTGGGTCTGATATATATAAAACCATATAATCTGCATATAGAGAAATTTTCTGTTCCAGTCTTTCTCGGATAATCCCCTTTATGTGATAAGAATTTCGACAGTGGACCGCCAGTGGTTCAATGCCGATTGCAAACAGCAGTGGTGACAAAGGGCATCCTTGTCTAGTGCCACATTCTAGTTTAAAGTAGTCTGAACAAATGTTGTTAATACAGACTGGGGCTTCTGGACTGGTATACAGTAGTTTGATCCATGCACAAATATTCGGGCCAAACCCAAATTTCTCCAATGTAGTGAAAAGGTAGTTCCATTCAATCATATCAAATGCTTTTTCTGCATCCAATGATAATAATATCTCTGGGGTGTTTGACTTAGCTGGTGAATATATTACATTAAACAGGCGTCGAAGATTGGAAGATAAGTGTCAGCCTTTAATAAATCCAGTTTGATCCTGTGATATTGCCGAATGGCAGCACTTTCTCCATCCTTCTATGATTTTTGAGAGTATCTTAACATCATTATTCAGGAGTGAAATTGGTCTGTATGATGCACATTGTAACAAGTCCTTATTTTGTTTAGGAAAGACGGTGATTAATGCTTGACAAAAAGTTTGAGGTAGAATTTGATTGTCTCTAGCTTCTGTAAATGTTGCCAATAAGAGGCAATTCTTATAAAATTCTATAGGGTAGCCATCAGGGCCTGCTGATTTCCCACCTTGAACTGACTTTATAGCATCTAGTAATTCTGATAGGGTCAGAGGTTTATCCAGTTCCTCAGCACTAAAAGTATCTATTTGTGGTATCCAGAAATGCATTAGATTGTGTGTTGTCTTCTTTAAACTCAGTAGAATATAAGGTTTTATAGTAGTCTCTAAATATGTGCATTATATTTTTATGGTCAATGATTTCATCTCCATTAGTGTTGGTGATTACTAGGATTGCATTGCGAACTTCTTGTGGATTTGTTGAGCTAAAAGCTTATTAGCTTTCTCTCTGTGTTCGTAGTAATGATGTCTTGATTTATAAATAAGTTGTTCGGTTTCTTTAGTTGTCAAAATGTTGAGTTCTGTATGCACAGCCTACCTTTTCCTATGAAGAGCCTCACTTGGACGCTTGGCTATTCTTCATCTATTCTAGTAATTTCCCTTCTTAGCTCTGACACTTTCTTGGTTTCTAATTTATTTCTGTGGGAAAGATATGAAATAATCTGTCCTCTTAAGAAAGCCTTTAGAGTTTCCCAGAGTGTTCCTGTAGAGACCTCTGAGGGTGTGTTTGTCTCTAGGAAGAAGCTAATTTGTTTGGATTTAAATTCTGTACAGTTGTCATCTGTTAATACAAATGGGTTAAGGCGCCATCTGCGAGGTGAGTGTGGGGGGCATAATGATTTTAGCTCCAAAACTAGAGGTGCGGGCGGCACGGTGGCGCAGTGGGTAGCGCTGCTGCCTCGCAGTTGGGAGATCTGGGGACCTGGGTTCGATTCCTGGGTCCTCCCTGCGTGGAGTTTGCATGTTCTCCCCGTGCCAGCGTGGGTTTCCTCCGGGTGCTCCGGTTTCCTCCCACATTCCAAAGACATGCAGGTTAGGTGGATTGGCGATTCTAAATTGGCCCTAGTGTGTGCTTGGTGTGTGGGTGTGTTTGTGTGTGTCCTGCGGTGGGTTGGCACCCTGCCCAGGATTGTTTCCTGCCTTGTGCCCTGTGTTGGCTGGGATTGGCTCCAGCAGACCCCCGTGACCCTGTGTTCGGATTCAGCGGGTTGGAAAATGGATGGATGGATGAACTAGAGGTGCATGATCGGAGATAACAATTGTGTCGTATTTACAAGATTTAAACATAGGCAAGAAATTATTATCTATAAAGAAATAAGTAGCTATGATGCACTGGTGAGTAGAACGAATATGTTCTTGAGTTTGGGTTTAGAAACCTCCAGGGGTCTGACATACCGAGAGACAGAGCACATCCAAAACAAAACAAGCCTCCCCCACCCGCAGCGGCATTTCAGAATTAAAAAGTAGAAATATCTATTGCAGCTAAAGTTTAAATTCTATCTGCCAAAAATATAATCATTAACAGTCTTTAAGCTTAAAAAAAACTCTTCAGCAATTTTAAAATAATAAGATAATAAAATAATTTTTTAGGGACTTCCGGTTTGAGTGAACGCTGGCGGGACTGGTCGCCGCTGCTCGCCGGTAACTAGACTATGTGATTTTGTGGGTATTTTTTTTTTTTTTGCCATTTTGTTGACATCTCTGCGTGGCTGTATATGCTGTGTATGCATTTAGCTTCAGCCTAACCTCCGTTTCGTTTGAAACTTACCGGCTTATTCTCTGGATGTCTGAGCTGCCTGTGGCCTCCTCACCTACAATGTGGACTGGTAGGATAATCGCCTGGTTAATGCTTGTTTGGAGTCTTCTGTCGCTCGTTATCCAACCTGCGACTGGCCTCCTCCAGTATCCAGCTGCTGAGCTTCTTTGACTGCGTCTTCTCCAGTCTGTGCCTCTGTTGTCGGTGCTGTATTTTGACCTGGACGTCATACTTCTCCCTCGTCGGAGATACATCCACCGTGGGTCCCGCTGGAGATTCCGAACGGACGTCTCGAAAGGAATTAATTCTTTTTGGTCTGATTTTAGGCACCCTCCACACAACACAGATAGGAACGCTGAGCATAGCGTGTTGGCCAGCTTAGCTCGGTCGACTAACACTACTGTCAAATGCGACAGCAACATTGTCAGCTTTGGTCTACTGAACATCCGCTCACTCACGAACAAGGGACATCTCATTCAGGATCTCCTCATTGACCGTAAGTTTGACTTTCTCTGTTTAACTGAGACTTGGCAGCAACCTCAAGACTTTTCACAACTTAATGAATGCACCCCCCCGGGATTTGTTTACACTTGTCAATCCCGTGCCTCTGGCCGTGGAGGAGGTGTCGCGATTATTTATCGCGAGAAGTGGAAAGTCCTGCCGTTGTCTGCTCCTGCTGTTAGCTCTTTTGAATCGACTGTGTGTCAACTGTCTGGCCCAGTTCCTACCATCATTGCAACTGTCTACCGTCCTCCTAAGTCAAACAACAATTTTTTGAACGATCTTGTTACCTTCCTTACTCATTTATCTGTAATTACTCCAAATATAATTCTGCTGGGGGATTTTAATATACATCTGGACAATATCAATATCCCTCTCACTAGAGACTTTTTATCTTGCCTGGAGACTTTTGGATACCAGCAGCACACTGATGTTCCTACCCATTGTAAAGGACATATCTTGGACTTGATCTGCTGCTCTGGTGTTGTTCCTTTTGATCTCACAGCAGATGAATTCACTATAACCGACCATTTTCTTCTTTCATTCAATGCCAAACTTACCTTTTCTGTTCCTAAGCTTCCACGTCTCATAGCCTTTCGCAACATTAAGAATATTAACTTGAATTTGCTGTCTTCTAGAATTGATTCCCAAATGGACTATTATAATTTATCCACTCCCATAGAACTGGTCTCATATTATAACACTTGTCTTAATGGTATTCTTAATTCTCTGGCTCCGCTAAAAACCCGTTCTGTTTCTTTTTCTTTTTCTGCCCCTTGGTTTACGCCTGAACTTCGGCTTCTGAAAGCTAAGGGCAGGCAACTTGAAAGGTTGTTTAAAAAATCCAGACTCTTTGTCCACAAAGAGATGTATAAAAATCATCATCTCTATTATAAGGATTGTATAGCTCAAACCAAATCTAATTATTACACTCAGTTAATTACTCGTAATACAGGTAACACCAAGACTTTGTTTTCTTTACTTAATAATGTTACACAACCTCCAGACTCTTTACCATCTCACCTTTATTCAACTGCTTTCTGTAATTCTCTTATGTCTTTTTTCAACGAGAAAATCCAAAAGATACATCAGCACCTTGGTCCAGATCCTCTCTATATTCCTTCTGAACTACACTCGCCTATTCACTCTTTCTCTTCTTTCCAGCTTCCCACTTCCTCTGAAATCTCAGATCTCATCTGCAAATCCAAGTCATCTACTTGTCAGCTGGACCCCCTGCCTACAGTTCTGGTTAAAGCCTGCCTCCCCTCTCTAGTCCCTCTCATTTCTGCCATCATTCACTCTTCTCTTACTACTGGTATTATTCCCTCATCTTTTAAAACTGCTGCTATAACCCCAATACTAAAAAAACCTGGTGGTGATCCTACTAATTTTAATAATTTTCGCCCCATTTCTAACTTGCCCTTTATCTCCAAAATTCTTGAAAAAATAGTAGCTATCCAACTTCACACCCATTTATCTCACAATAATCTATATGAAAAGTTCCAGTCTGGTTTTCGCCCCCTTCATAGTACAGAAACGGCACTTGTTAAAATTACTAATGACCTCCTTATGGCTGCTGATTCTGGTCTAATCACTGTTCTCATCCTCCTTGATCTGAGTGCGGCCTTTGATACTATTTGTCATACCACTCTCCTTAATAGATTATCTTTGAATGGCATTACTCACACTCCACTTGATTGGTTTAGATCCTACCTCTTAGGCCGCACTCAGTTCATACAACTTAAAACCTTCACATCCCAACCCACCGCTGTTACTTCTGGTGTGCCCCAGGGCTCTGTCCTAGGGCCTCTTCTTTTTATTAGTTACCTTCTTCCCCTTGGCAACATTTTTCGCAAATATAACATTAATTTTCACTGTTATGCTGATGACACCCAGCTCTACCTTGCTGGTAATCCCACCTCCTCTTCTCCACCACCCTCGCTTATTGACTGCATTGCTGAAATTAAATCCTGGTTTTCTTCGAATTTTCTTAAATTAAACAGTGACAAAACTGAGGTTCTCCTCATTGGTTCAAAATCATCATTATCCAAAACCAATAATCTTTCTCTTATTATTGATAACTCTGTTGTTTCCCCATCATCTCAGGTCAAGAGTCTGGGTGTCATCCTCGACAGTACTCTATCTTTCCAATGTCACATTAATAACATCATCCGGTCTGCTTACTTCCACCTACGTAATATTAATCGCATTCGCCCCTCCCTCACTCCTCATACTAATGCCATTCTTGTTCATAGTCTTGTCACTTCTCGGCTGGACTACTGCAATTCACTCCTCTTTGGTCTCCCTAATAAATCTCTTCATAAGCTTCAGTTAGTCCAGAATTCTGCAGCACGTATCATCACTCAAATCCCATCTATTCACCATATTACTCCGGTCTTGCAGCAGCTTCATTGGCTCCCAATCAAGTTTCGTATTGATTTTAAGATTCTACTATTAACATTTAAGGCCATCCATAACCTCGCCCCTCCATATCTGTCTGACCTTCTTCATGTTGCCATTCCATCCCGTAACCTTAGATCCTCTTCCTCCACCCATCTGACTGTCCCTCCCGCCCGTCTAACCACCATGGAGAGCAGAGCTTTCAGCCGTTCTGCTCCCAAGCTCTGGAATTCATTGCCTGCGGATCTCCGAAATATCAAGTCATATTCATCCTTCAAATGTAAACTTAAAACACATCTGTTTAAATTGGCTTTTTCTTTTACCTCCTGATTATAATGGTTTTGTTTGGTTTTAATTTCTAGATTTTCTGATGTTTTAAGTTTTTTATAATTGTGTCTTTTATTTAATTATTTATTTATTTATTGTTTGTTCGGTGTCCTTGAGTTCCCTGAAAGGCAACTTGTATAAATAAAATGTATTATTATTATTATTATTATTATTATTATTATTATTATTATAATGAGCCCTGGGAATGGTGTTGAAAAGTGGTCTAAGATAAGCAAAGTAAATCCTAATGCAATAATAGAAATAATAATAAACCGAGGGTATGATGTTAAACAGTCTCCTTTAGGGATTTAAAAAAAAATTAAAACCCTACTTTAATTACATCCACACACTCACGTCTATAACTTCCCCACACTTACATCTATAACTGTAATTAAAACATAAACTTATAGCATCCAAGTAAAGAAAAGGATGTATGATTATAATACCCATATCTTTACAAGTGGATCAGACAGCAGGTGATAGCAGGTGATAGCTCCTTGCCATGCCATGACAGGATCCTTAACTTAATTTTGTCACAGAGCTTCTGAAGAAGGCCAGATTTTCGTATTGTAGTGGTATTTTGATTCCTGCAGAAAATGAAAAGTGCAAGTCTGTCTCCATAGGAGGGAATGTAATTGGACAGTGTTGAATCATCCATGAGCAAGACAACATCTTGGTCAATCTGTGAGACAAAATAAAAACATGAAAGCTATATAATTCATAAGTATATTAAATACATAATAAAACATATTTGTTAAAAACATAATTGCCTTGTAAAATAACACTTCAAAAAAGGATATTTGTCATTCCTTTATATCAAGCTATGCACAATATATCCATCCATCCATCCATTTTCCAACCCGCTGAATCCGAACACAGGGTCATGGGGGTCTGCTGGAGCCAATCCCAGCCAACACAAGGCAGGGAACCAATCCTGGGCAGGGTGCCAACCTACCGCAGGACACACACACAAACACCAAGCACACACTAGGGCCAATTTAGAATCGCCAGTCCACCTAACCAGCATGTCTTTGGACTGTGGGAGGAAACCGGAGCGCCCGGAGGAAACCCACGCAGACACGGGGAGAACATGCAAACTCCACGCAGGGAGGACCCGGGAAGCGAACCCAGGTCCCCAGATCTCCCAACTGCGAGGCAGCAGCACTACCCACTGCGCCACCGTGCCGCCCCTGCACAATATATTGTACATTTAAATATAAATAGCAAGGCAATCTCCTGTAGGATCTAATTGAATAGCCCTGGCATATAATCAAGAAGCTGTTCTGTTTAGAAGCACAGCGATGATGGGTTCAGACAACATTTTTAAAAAGACATTATGTTCTTTTTTTCTCTTTAAAGGAGCATTAAGTTGGTATGCAGGTACCAGTTGCTTTGACTTCAGATTTAGCTTTACAAATAAAACTCAATGGCTCCAATCTGATCTCTATTATCACATACCTTTTGTTCCTCAGTCAAACTTTACAGCTGCAGTAAACCTTTAGAATTTAAAGAGGACAAATGTTTGAAATATGTGTATTTGGGTTTGGGGTGAAATGCAATAACATCTGAAATTTTAACACAAGATGGAAATGTGAACTCATAAACATAACTATAAAATCTACCAAAATGTGAACAAATGTAAATATCTTACTTAAGAATTTGGAATGCCATATGAAAATGCTAAATGGCTTAAGATGATAACTGGACTTGATTAAATTACTGGAATATCCAAATCAAGGACTCCTAACAGAACTAACGTTAACATTACTTACTGAAGAAAATGTATTTACTGGAAATACAATAGGGTTTTGCTATGTTGCACTTAGTTTACATAGACTTCAGCTCTGTTTCTCAATTTGGGCTGCATTTTCTGAGAACAATTAAGCTTGGTGATTCACGATCAATATGTAGCATGTATACGTAACCTATGAGATACTGTTTTGTACAGTGGCTACTTTACGAATAAACAAGTACTACTTAGTTAACAACACCACCGAACTCTCATACAAAATGCATTATCAGTAGATTAAAAAGCAGTCGATTTGAAAAAACATTAATTGTTTTCATTATTAGGCCTTTGGAGGGATGAAGATAGTTGTGAAAAGTATTACAAAATAAACATGATATCATAACATAATACCAAAATGTGACTAAGTATATAAATAAACACAAAATCGGGCATGTATTGTTTCTGAAAGGAACACTGTATAAACGACAGATACACACCATTAAAGAAAATCAGCCTTTCCAACCACGAAAAAAAAGAAAAGTGAGATGGTACAAGGAGGTATGAATTCCATTTATTCCCTACACAAAGTTTGCACATTCTGCCTGTGGACATGTGGGTTTCTTTCCATAGTCCAAATACATCTTGCAACGGGCTGGCACGCAGTCCAGTTCCTGTCTAGTGTTTGATGGTTGCTGAGAAAGGCTCCAATTGCCTTTCAACCCTGTTTTGGAGAAGTGACCGAGAAAAGTGGAAGGATGGACATGATATAATGAAGAGAATAAGCATGTACATCACATCATATTTACTCTTTTTCAGACACAAAGACCTCAGTGGGCCAACCTATGTGTAAATTTGCAGGCAGTGTGATGTGGTGGTTAAGGCTTAGATGGTTAAGATTGAGGGTTCATATCCCTCTAGAAATATTGTGTGACCCTAAGCAAGTCACTTGACCTGCTTGTGCTCCAATTGGAAAAACTATCCATCCATTATCCAACCCGCTATATCCTAACCAAAGGGTCACGGGGCTCTGCTGGAGCCAATCCGAGCCAACACAGGGCACAAGGCAGGAAACAAACCCGGGCAAGGTGCTAGCCCACTGCAGGGCACACACACACACACACACACCAAGCACACACTAGGGACAATTTAGAATCAACAATGCACCTAACCTGCATGTCTTTGGACTGTGGGAGGAAACCGGAGTACCCGGAGGAAACCCACGCAGACACAGGGAGAACATGCAAACTCCACACAGGGAGGAAGTGGAAGTGAACCCGGGTCTCCTAACTGCGAGGCAACATCGTTACCATTGCGCCACCATGCAGCCCTTGGAAAAACTAGAGAAATGTAACTAATTTTATCATAAATGTTGTAAGTCTTCTTGGATAAAGGCATCAGCTAAATAAGTAAATGATGCAGTACAAAGAAAAAACCTACATGACACTTGGAAAAAAACATATTTTTTTCTATTGTTTGCTTTCCAGTACATTTGTTGATTTGCTGGGCTCTTATTTTTCGGCCACTGTCTCGGGTTAGTTACAGGTTTCAACAGACACACGGATATACCTGCTGTCAACTAGTGGCCATACACCACTAATCTTGTCGTTTTGTCATACCGTTGAATTAGTTCAAAGCAGAATACCTTTACAGCAGGTGTAACAAATATTTAAGTGTCAGGTTTATGAATGGGTATCAGATACAGCCCATAGATGTAGCTGAGAATGTGCAAGTGTTGGATTCATGAGGTGGTGGTCGAAGGAAATGATACAGAATTCAATGGAGGTTCTTCTGGGCATGCATTCTTTATTGTACTTATACTGCAAGTAGCCAAACATACCAGCTCTCAGTTTGGGTCCTTCTGTTTTTCCTTCTTCCCCCTTTTCCACGCAATACACTTCTCCGTGAAAGTAAAAGCAGTTGTAAGCATAAAACACAGATTCTTCAAAACTTATAAGGAGGAGGAGGTTGGAGCACGCACTGATACAGTGCATAGCCGCACCCACCCCACGACGAACCATCTGAGGATCCCAATTTAGGACTCGAGTGCACTCAGGCAACAGGTAACACCTCAGCAACACAGTAGCTCGATGGAATGGAATAGAAGAACACAGAAAATATTTATTTTACATGTTTAATTATTGGGGTGGCATGGTGGTGCAGTGGTAGCGCTGCTGCCTCGCAGTTAGGAGACCCGGGTTCGCTTCCCGGGTCCACCCTGCATGGAGTTTGCATGTTCTCTCTGTGTCTGCGTGGGTTTCCTCCGGGCGCTCCGGTTTCCTCCCACAGTCCAAAGACATGCAGGTTAGGTGGATTGGTGATTCTAAATTGGCCCTAGTGTGTGCTTGGTGTGTGGGTGTGTTTGTGTGTGTCCTGTGATGGGTTGGCACCCTGCCCGGGATTGGTTCCCTGCCTTGTGCCCTGTGTTGGCTGGGTTTGGCTCCAGCAGACCCCCGTGACCCTGTGTTCGGATTCAGCGGGTTGGAAAATGGATGGATGGATGTTTAATTATTTGAGCAATCCATCCATCCATTTCCCAAACCCACTTATTCTGTACAGGGTCACTGTGCCACACACGTTTAATTTTTAACAGTATAAATTATTTAAACAAAGTGAACATTCATCTATAAAGTGTAACACTAAAATGCATGGATTTCAGCATTAAAATTACACAATCTTAAGTATAAATTGCATTTTTCTAAATGTTTGTGATGTTGCCATAAAATGCACATTCTGTATGGTGACGATTGCCTGCGAGTATAGGGTCTGTGCAAGAAGATGACCGTTTAAGAAGCATTAGGTGTATTAATGCCTAGGTTGGGGAGAACATAAATTATGAATGATTGAATGTACTACTTTAGTTAGGATGGGGTTTGAGAAACAGCAGTAAACGTATGATTTCAAGATGGAGTTTATGGCGATCTTAGCAATACCATGCTTTTGGAAAACGCAACTCAGGATATACACAATCCCCCTTTAAAACTGTTTAAAATGATATATGGCATATACAAAATAACCTTTAATCGTTTAGTTTATTCCTAGACAGACTTGTTTGTGCTCTATCCGTAGTTTATGAGGGGCTGGAAGCTAAACTTGAGAGAGAATAAAACAAGGGTTTGAAGTGGAAATGTCGAGAATAAAGTGGAAATGTCGACTTTAATCTCGACATAAATGGCAAGAATAAAGTGGAAATGTCGCGAATAAAGTCAACATGTCGATTTTAATCTCGACATAAATGGCGAGATTAAAGTGGAAATGTCGAGAACAGCATGTCAACTTTATCTTGACATAGTTTTTTTTTTCTTCACTCTGTCTGTATTTTTTTTTTCTTCACCGTGGCCCTAATACGCTTCTGTAGGAATCCACATGCTGCCTTGGCCATGCTCACAGTCTTTTTGAACTTTCTCCATACAATACGGCAAACGCTTCAGAGTCTTTTCTGTAGGGATCACGTGGTTCAGAAACAGTTTCATCCCAAGAGCTCTAAACACACTCAACCAGTCCATCAATTGTTCCTGGTAGAACTATTTGTACTTATAAGTACAACCACCTCACTGTAAACTTGCACTACAGTTATAATATTGCACAACCTGAGTCACTTTATAAAGCACATATTTACATATGAAACATATGGCTTCTAAGTCGATTTAGATTTCCAAGCACTATCTTCTTGGAGTTCTTGATATCATTTTTAAGATGAAATGCAGTAAAGCATGTTTATTACATTATACAGATAAGTTTTAAACTTTATTAAAATAATGTATATTGTTAATAATTAAACATGTGAGGACACAGTGGGCAGTGGCAGCAACGAGCTGGCACCCATTCAGAGATTGTTTCTGTGTTGCGCTGTATGCTTGCTGGTATTGGCACGACCCTGGATGGATAGATGGATGGAATAATTAAACATGTTCTACTAAGACATTTCAATGTTCCTTAAAAGTTTTGAAGAATTGGCATTTTCAGCTTACAGATGGCTTGGCATATATTACAGAGCTGATTGTGTGGCGATTGGTTACTTGAAGAAAGAAAAGGTAGGACAGGAATTAGAGGTTAGTACATTTGAAAGAGACAGTACTGCTGCAGTAAATTATTTCATCGAAGGTCACGCACGATGCAGCAAGCATCTTGCTGGAGGCAGGAACAAACTCTGGACAGGGCACCAGCTGATAGCTAATACTGCGCCATTGTGTTCCCATGTTTAATACATGCTTTAATACCTATCATTATGAAAATTATATCAAGTATACTGTACATCCTAATATTTAAATTGTTCAGAGAGCTGTAATATCATGAATGTAATGTATTCTGTGTCCTGTCTGTGGAAGAGAAAGCCCATTTAAGAAGCACGTAGTGATTCACACACATAGAGCCCTTAAAAGAATACATAGAAAGATGCATTTAATGTACTACCTTATTTATGATGGAATCTGATAAGCTAGTAAATTAAACGATTTTAAGATGAAATTTATAACGTTCTACTTTGATGACAAAATAAAGTATGTGATTAGTGGAAATTTCAAGATTAAAGTGGCCATTTTTTTCAACTGTATCCCTGTTTAGTTTTTCTTTTCTCTGTACCCTATACGCTTTCAAATGACACTCAGACGGTTGGCTACGACTTGCCTTTTCACAGCGACTTTGATATCTGACCACTTCTTATTTATTTCGGGCACTTTGCGACTTTCTGAGTTTCTCCACCACTCTGTTACTCTATCAACTTCCTTTTGTTGTTTATATCACTGCTTATATACAGTATACAAATAGTACATTTTCCTTGCCTCCACTTGGTATTCGCTGAAATTCTTCTTTATTCCCCGTGCTTTTCCCATTGTCTTTTCACAGAACACAAAACTTAAGGGGCTATTTATATTGATCTACATATTCAAAGAGGTGTAATTCTGGGAGATGGGGTGGGATGGCTGGTGCGTGCACGAGCATTTCATTTCACACAGACCGGGATTCATGTAGCAGAAGAACGTGGAAGTTGGCGTACGCACAGATTTATGCATCTGGATTTTTTTGTGTGTATGCACATTTCTGCTTTTGTCCATACGCCATGTTTTAGTGTGAATTCTACGCACAGCGTTATGTATGAGGCCCCTGGAGATGAAAAGTGGAACAGAACAGAAGGATGTAGTCAAAAGAAGTAGCAGAGGGTCAAAACCAGAAGTACAACAAAGCTGAGTGACCAAGGCCAAATGAAAATACTGTCATGATTGACTCTTTTTAAAAATTTTTTGATTGTTAAGTGTGACCTTTTAAGGCAACATTTATATGCATTTTGGGGATATCTACAATGGAAAATTTAATTTTTCCCACTATTATTTGTGATTTGCTTCCCACTATTATTCAACCACATTTATTTGTGGGTGCTGCCTATTTAGAGCTTCAGAGTGCTCAGTTACTATGGCAACATTCCCATAATCCAGCAGGAGTGTGCTGTGTCTGACATCACCAATATCACATGCCTGAACACAAATTGGCTTTGTGTAAATAAAATGTAACAGTGATAAAAATCAGCTTTTAAATTACCAGTCGTAAAGCTGATCCTAAAAATGAAATGGTCAGAAATAAAAACTAGAAAACAATCCAAATTATACATACAAAAGATGCTTCTGATTACCTTCCTTTGAAGGTGGGAACTCTGTGAAACAATTACAGTAGGTACTGAGTATGTAAATCAAATGCTTGTACCCAATGACAATCCTCAGGGCCAAATCCTCGCCAATGAACATGCCTCTGAAGCCTTTCTTTCTAGAATATAACATTCTTGGATCTCCTGATGTCCTTCAAACATAACTGGTGGAGGTAGCTTTAAAACCAATGCAAAATGACAAAAATATACAGGTTTGAGAAAAGACACACGAAATGAAGAATGAATTTTAAAATTAACTGGTAAATCTAGATGATAACTGACTGGACCAATCTATTTAACAATAGTAAAAATTCAATGTACTGTATAGTTGACTGAACTTGCATAATAATACTCTCAAATTGTTGTCTTGACTAGCAAGCCAATCCTTCCTCCAAACCTTGTGTGCAGAATGACATTTTTCTCTCCTTGTCTCCTTGTCACTCAGCAGAGGTCCCAACTTTCAACAACTGTTCCTGAATTCTAATTCAACTAGCAGACAAACTATCCAAAAATTCGGACAGACTGGGGCCTCATGTATAAATGGTGTGTATATACAAAAATGTTGCATATGCTATTTCCACGCATACTTCGAGATGTATAAAAACTAACCTTGGCGTAAAGCCACGCACATTATCATGGCATCCTCAGACCACGCATGCACACTTTTCTGCTCGGTTTTACAAACTGGAGGTACCAAGCATCAAAGCAGTGCTACTGTTTTTGTGTCATTTACCTTTCTTTTTCATATTTGCATCCATGACACAGGCATTATCAAATACACTGAAATTAATTGTATATCGCTTACAAATTTAATTCACTTGATTGTAATCATTCTATAACAATACAGCAGTGTGTGGAATGACCAAACTATTCTAACTACAATAGGTGCTTTAGCATTGTTAGAAGACATCACAAATGGAAGAATTAGAAGAGTGTGCATATTTATAGATGATGATGACTGGCTTCTAAGTCGATTTTGATTTCCAAGAGCTATCCTCTTGGATCTGTGTGCTGAACTGGCGCTGGCATTACAAAGGTAGACTTTGAGGAATTTATGCTCTACCTTCTCATTTACAAGTTCTATCCACCCTCAGGTTTTTAGCCACAGGAGCTTTTCAACATGAACTTGCTGAATGATCAGGTATTTCACAAACATTACTGAGTCACGCCATGCCAGCTGTATAGGATGGTATTGTCCACTTGTCATCCAGATATATAAGATTTATTTATATTGTGTTTGAACTGTGAAACATGAAAGCACAATTCGCAGCAAAGTTCAGTTTTCCAAATGTAATCAGCGCAGTCACCTACATATGCATTGCTATTGCAAAGGCTTTGGACAAGATATATTAGTCAGGGATGAATCACCAGAAGAATGAGCTGGCATTGCTTCATCTATATCAGGAGAGCCTATAAAAACTGCAACTCTGCACAGTCACAGTTTCTTTTTCAAACTAGTGTGGCCAAAGGCAAGTAGTCCTTTTAAGAATAACTAGTCACCTAAAAAACAGTGTAAAGAGCAGAGAATCGATCCGTTGTGGAGATTGGTGGCGATGCTACACTATAAAGGCGCCTTCAGTGAATTAATTTTCTTAATTAAATAGAAAGCATTTCCACTCTATTAATGTGCTGTTCTATAGTCCTCTGAAATTGTGTCACATTGTGCAAGCATGTAGTGTGCTGCATAATGTGGCACACAATCGTGGCTTTCTTGTACATTAAGAAATGTGATATGATGAACCAGACCCTGACCCACCAAATGATCACCAAGTCGGACAGCATTACAACTTAATTTGAATGTAATTAGCAGAAAGTAAAAACAGGTAATCAATTCATTTAATTTTTGCTCAATATCACATAGTACAGCATTTATATTGTTTGGTTCATTGTCCACATCTCTTACAGCCTCCACTATTGCATTTTGTGACTCCCAAACAGCATCCATCAGCACACAGCCAGATGGTTGCCTAGCAATTTCCGAGGCAGAGGGGCACAGCAGCAACATCACTGTGTGGATTTGCGTCCTCGGCACAGGTGTCAGCTTTTGTTATATTGTCTTAAACAGAATAAACAAGACGGTGAGGCTATGACTCATTTTCACATTGACTTTGATATCTGACCACTTCTTTTTATTTTGGGCACTGTGCGATTTCTGAACTTGAAATTTCGAGTGTCTCCACCATGCTGTATCACTTCATCTACTTCCTTTTGTTGCTTATACTTTGTATATATTTGTCCTCACAGGTGGTGCAGTGGTAGTGCTGCTGCTTTGCACTAAGGAGACTGTGGAAGATTGTGGGTTTGCTTCCTGGTTTCTCCCTGTGTGGATAGCACTTTGAGTACTGAGAAAAGCGCTATATAAATGTAATGAATTATCATTATACCACTGCTTAAGTCAACACATAGTACATTTTTCCTTGCCTTCAATTTGCATTCGCTGAAATTCTTATTTTTTCCACATGCTTTTGCCATTGTCTTTAAATAAAACACCAAACAGAGGGGGCTGTTTATATTGATTTGCATATTCAAATATGTGAAATTCTGGGAGGAGTTAGAGTGGGGCTGTAGGCACATGTACATGCATTAGATTTATAAAGGGGAAGTGTGTGGAACTTGGTGTATGCACAGTTTTATGCATCTGGATTTTTTTTGTCTGTACGCCATGTTTTAGTGTGAATTCTACGCATGGCATTATACATAAAGTCCAGGAGATTGTAGATAGCAGAGACCCTCTCCTGGTCCATTTGGAATCCTGTAGAACTAACATGATAAACTAAAAACAACACCAAAGACCAATGGACACTTTTAAGTTTTAACAAATATGCTATTTGAGTCAACAAAGAACTTTTGCAACATGATTGACATAAGAATCCAGATCTTGAGAAAAAACTAACATATTTATCTATACCAGAATGCAGTGACAAGTTTAATTTCAGTTGTGATTGACTGCAAATGACACCAATTTATTTAAGTCTCCCTGCAGTTTTGGTACAGTTGGCAATTAAATGCAGGATACTTTGCAGTGATGCACATGAGCACTCATGCCCATTTTGTCAATTTCTGTCAGCTCCTGCTGATCTGGGCTTTTTAACTATAAAACAGAAAAGGATTCATAGTTCTTGTCTCCAGTCTCCATCCCTAACATCTATCTCCAGCCTTTTGAGCTACACTAAACACTTCAACTAAATATTCCTCCAGCTTGTATTTTGCCATCTCATCTTTACTTTCAGCTGAAAGCCCACAGTGTTATCAAAGTGTCATCTTCTCAGCTAGAGTCTGCAACAGTATTTAAAAAAAAAAATTCTAAATACTTCTATGGATTCACTGCCCTGCTTGAATTTAAGTAGTTTATTGTGTGCCATTTGCTGTATATCCGTCTGATCAAAAATATTATACACATTCTTTTAGAAAAGTTAAACGTGCATGGAAGTTTATTTGCATAGAGAACTGACCCAACAACAACAACAACAATGTAATAATAATAATAATCATTACATTTATATAGCGCGTTTCTCAGTACTCAAAGCGCTATCCACACAGGGAGGAACCGGGAAGCGAACCCACAATTTTCCACAGTCTCTTTACTGCAAAGCAGCAGCACTACCACTGCGCCACCTGTGAGGATACTTATATAGCCCAAAATTACACAAGGAATCCTCATTGGGCTTATTTTTTGACAGCCCCTCAGCTGTAACTACTAGGAAGACAAGAAAAAACTTCCCCAAAGAAAAAAAGTGTAGGGAAAAAGGAACAAATATTGTCATATGATCAAACTCAAAATGACATGCAAAAATAAAATGTAATGGTAATAAAAGTTAACCAAATTACCAACTTAATCTTTAAGCTAATGCTAAAAATGAAAATTTCACAAATAAAAACTCCAAAACAAGATTAAACATGTAAAGATATGTAAAACAAAGGGTGGCATGTTGGCACAGTGGGTAGCACTGCTGCCTCGCAGTTAGGAGACCCAGGTTCACTTCTCAGGTCATACCTGCGTGGAGTTTGCATGTTCTCCATGTGTCTGCATGAGTTTCCTCCGGGTACTCTGGTTTCCTCCCACGGTCCAAAGATATGCAGGTTAGGTGCATTGGCGATCCTAAATTGTCCTTGGTGTGTGTGTGTGTGCCCTGCGGTGGGCTGGTGCCCTGCCTGGGTTTTGTTTCCTGCCTTGCACCCTGTGTTGGCTGGGATCGGCCCCAGCAGACCCCCATGACTCTGTAGTTAAGATATAGCGGATTGGATAATGAATGGATGTAAAACAAATGTTTATTATTACATAGTAATCAATGTGTCATTTTGTCTAATATTTCAGCTTTGTCTGTATACCACTTTACATTTATTACAATTAAATTTAAAAACTCAAAATCAGCTCAAAAACTGATTTCCTCAAGTTTAACAAGACTTAAATCTTAAAAAGGTCCTCATGCTTCATTTTTTTAATGCTTGTTGGTTGTTAGGCTGACAGTTCCAAGTCAACTTACATTACATTATCAGAATACTGTACAATTATTTACAATTTTTTATTTAGGGGCAGGTTTTACTACTGTCACAAAGTGAATCAAAATTAGGAAATGATCACCAACATATAGTCACTGTCTTGACGCTATACTTAAAATTTTATTAGTGTGACTCTTTCTGTAGTTTTGGTTTGTTAGGGAATGTCTACGGTTTTGAACACAATTATCATCCAATATATTTTTTATTGCGGACTGTTCTCTAACGCAACAGTGATGGATATACATTTCTGTATTTTATCATATACAATTATTTTCACTTATCTATTATTGATGCCCGCAATACAGTCGGCTTTATTATTTTATACTTAGAATTAACTTCAGTATTTCGGAAGTGCGACCACTATAGGATAGCACATTAAAATGTAAATGCACTTGTAATCGGATTGTGATCGGATCGTTTAGACTTCAGGTGGTGGTTAACAATGGGCTGGGCGCACATTTAGCAGTACTATGTATGTTCAATTCACGTACATCCATCCATCCAACAATTACATAATTTGAATTTTGCGCGGAGACATTGGCGCTTAATCTAGATATGATCCGCACACTGGAGATGCATTTTTATGGCAAGTCTAGCTATAACCAATGTTAATTATATATCCGAACACAATCCAAATGCTAAACGAATGTTCATGTCAGGTATAAGGGACAGAATATTTTTCTTGGAAAGCTTCTGCAAAAAATATACGTTAAGGATTTACATGTATATAAACTATTTTCATAGAGTAAATTTTCTTAATTTCTATCAGCTTTGCCCATCTTGTACTCTTTAATTTCAGTACTAGGAACCCAATCGCAATATATATGGCACAATAATAGAGAAAAAAAAATCAAAACAAAGTAAAAAATCTCGCGATAACTACTGAACAGGAAGTTGAACTTCTGCTCCCAGAGGTCTTCGCTTCATCCTGACACTGATGGTGGTTATTACTTTTTGTTGAGTAGCAGAGAAGATGCTTATATAGTATAAATTTACTTCGGATATTAATTTTGCAAGTATATTTTTGTATAAGATGTTTAAAAAGGTGAAGAGAGTGAATTTTAGAAGACGAAATAATTCGGAGGAGGAGGAGGAGGAGGATAGCGTTTCGTCGCCACAGTCTTTAGCGTGCACAACTGCTGAAGACAGTGTGCTTTGCAATTCGGAGCCTGTCTCACAGGATACTGTATGCGAGCTACATCAAGGGAATGGCGTCCAGAGTGTTCATCCTTTATTAAGGGAGAAGAAGAAAAAAAATAAAGAAAACAAGGACGCACCTAAAGGAAGCTTGCTCAGCTTTCAAGATGAAGAAGGTATTTATGTGTGTATCTAGAAATGTAGTGTTCGAACGATACAGATTTTTTCGGGAAAGCAATTTACAATAGTTAATTTCCGCTTTCAAATATAGAACCTTATAATATGATCTTTACCTAGTCCTACCGCACATAGTCGCGTGATTATTAGCAGAAATGTCCCGTTAATACGCCGAAGCACGTGCCTGAGTTAATTTAGAGAAGGATCTTCGTATGAATTGTCGAATCATTTTGGCAATGGCACATACTTTGCAAATAATGTCTTCTGTTCATAATAGTATTTTGAAAACTTAAACCATTTTAATATTTTGAGTAATGCACAACTCGAATTTTAGCTCCTAGTTTACTCGTGAGCGTTTTCTTGTCTTGGTTATCACACACACTGTGCAATACTTCGAAAATAGATCCATACATGTAAGAGGGAATCTGTGCACAATTGGGTTGGTGATGGCGTCGATGACGAGGATTTGCATACCAGACAAATGGACATTTAACTTTATACTTTTGGGTTATTGTTGTAAGTTCTTAGTTGAAATCTCTAAACCCTAGTGTGCAAAAGTTTGAAATTAACATAAGTTTTCATGATTTTGAGAGAAATGTATTGTGTGATTTTTGGGCTATACAAAAAGAAATTGTAAAATAGTATCAAAGAACCATTAAATTGATTTAATAAGACAGTATAGCCAAGGCATTTCTAATATTGAAAATGGCTGTTATAGAATGAAATGAGTGATTAATAATTTATTACAGGTTAAATTTCCAAAATATTTTTTTTTTTTTTTTTACTGCAAAGCGAATGTGAACAGCACATGAACAGGTTCGAAACGGTGGGTGGGTTGTCCACTTTGAAGCACCATGAAGTTAGGATGCACAATCGATGACTGGGAGTTGTGGTACCTTGTGAAGCAGCTAGTGCAACAAAGCACCATCACTTGGTCAACTATTGGTGAGGATTTTGGTGTTGGGGATCCCCAGTGAAGTGCTGCGATACTGTGTAAGTGCTCAGTTTGCTGCATGGGGGTTTTGTGAGCAATATAGTAACATTTTCACTCTGCGTTAATGGAATATCACCACTTCCAGTTAAAAAAGCAGCTTCTCTCTTGCCAGGTTCCCCTATTACAATGTGAATGCATTAAAATTGCTTGTATTACTTTAGGAAAGCCTGATGCTGCTGCAAGTTGCCAATTCATGTTGGTGAAAACATGTTGTGTTATGTATGTAGACCTACACCATACAAAAACTAAATGTAGCGTCTCGTCAGTCAGTTAATGGCTTGTCAGTACAGCAGGCATGATGGAGCTGAGGCATGGCTAAGATACTCCTGACCTGTCTGCTAGTTCCTTGAGAAGTGACAACTTGTAGCTGATATTAATTGTTGGAAAAAATTCAGTGCAGCTGCTGTTTAATATGTTTATCATTGTAAACGCACATTGTAATAGTGGATTTGTAATATGAATGCACATTAAATGATGTGCAAGTTGGTTTGGCTGCATTTCCCGGCTTGATCAAGGGTGTCCCCAAAATCTCTCCATTTATTTATTTGTTTATCTATACTAATAAAAGGCAAAGCCCTGACTGACTGGCTCACTCACTCACTCACTCACTCACTCACTCACTCACTCACTCACTCACTCACTCACTCACTCCAACTTCCCGTGTAGGTAGAAGGCTGAAATTTGGCAGGCTCATTCCTTACAGCTTACTTACAAAAGTTAGGCAGGTTTCATTTCGAAATTCTACGCGTAATGGTCATAACTGGAACCTGATTTTTGTCCATATACTCTAATGGAGGAGGCGGAGTCACGTATCGCGTCATCACGCCTCCTACGTAATCACGTGAACGGAAAACAAGGAAGAGATTTACAGCATGAGTCAAACGCGGGAACGAAGGTAAATGACGTTAATTGTTGAATGTCTTTTAATACTGTGTAAGCATACATATTAACACATGTGCAATTAAACGTGTGCATTTACGGGGTGATTTCTCAGGCTGAAAAGCTCGCCTTTTATTAAAAAGGTATATGCAAACTGTTTTCATTTTGAAGGGCACAAACCACGTTAGATTTCAGCCGTTAAACGCGCAAAAATGTCGGTACACCAGCTAAATAAGCGCAGCATATTATCAGTTGTATTGTATGCTTACAATACATATAGAAATGTGTTAATCGTTAACTAATATTATGGGATGATGTTTTTCGACTCGCTCCTTGATTTAAACGATTGCATGTCTTGGTGGGTTTGCGTAGCTTATTGTCAATATCTTTACACCTCTTTTTAAGACTTAATTTAAGAAGGTTTTCTTTTCTTCTTAATTAAAATTTAAAAGCAATACTTCACCGCTGCGAAGCCCCTCTAGTGCTGACGTCCGAGGTTCGATTACCGTAAGCGAGTGCAGTGAGTGTGTACGCCTGATGAGCCAAGAATAAGGGGGAAACACGTGTCGCGTACTCTTTGCATTATTTGACAGTAAACTGTTTTCAACCATTCTATGATCTGCTTCTCACAAATGAAGGCACCGTGGCTGATGTTAGCTGACTTGCTGGCCAACCATAAGTGTTACCTGGTAGGTAACCACCCACTCACTTCACTCCCTTATGGGAATCGAACCTCGGATGTCAGCGCTAGAGGCAAAGCCCCTAAAATTGCGCCACAGCGTGTGGTTCGTTTTATTTGACAGCACATAGAACGGGGTAATTACATTCACTGCATTCGTAGTCTGATTCACAATCTGATTGTATGGGTGGTAACCTACCAGGTAACGCTTATGGTAAGTCAGCTCGAAGTGATCCTTAACAAATTGTTATTGGTATATTTTCCCTCAATTTAAAAAGGTTTTCTTTTCTTCTTAATAAAAATTTAAAAGCAGTACTTCGCCGGTGCGAAGCGCGGGGATTTGAGCGACTGACGCATACAGACATATTCATGACTGCAGGTACTTCGGAAAGAAAGCACCGTGTAAACCTAAACTTTAAATTAAGTTCATAGGCCTACAAAAGGTTGCCATTGATTTCAGGCAAGATTGCTTTTCTCCTGTACAACTATACGTTGCATTCTCAAGAGTGTGCTTGCATGGCTTGATCATATTACAGCCGGAGTGCTGAACTGACAACGTGGTATACAAACAGAACTATAACAATCGTAATAAACGAACAAAAAAACAGCGGACAACCCGTGGATTAAATAAAAAGGCTGCTTCCGTTGGCGAAGCAAAGAAAAAGGAAGACCTTATATGGTGTTCGTTTATAAAACAGCGGAGAGGCTGTGTGAAGTCAGCTTCACAAAAAACCAGATCCTTAACAAATTGTTATTGGTATATGTTCCCTCAATTTAAAAAGGTTTTCTTTTCTTCTTAATAAAAATTTAAAAGCAGTACTTCGCCACTGCGAAGCGCGTGGATTTGAGCGACTGATGCATACAGACATATTCATGAGAGCAAGTACTTTGGAAAAAAAGCACCGTGTAAACCTAAAGTTTAAATTAAGTTCATAGACCTACATAAGGTTGCCATTGATTTGAGGCAAGTTTGCTTTTCTCCTGTACAACTATACGTTGCATTCTTAACAGTAAGCTTGCACAGCTTGGTCATATTACAATCGGAGTGCTGAACTGACAACGTGGTATACAAACAGAACTCTAACAATCGTAAAAAAAGAAAAGAAAAAAAAGCGAAGAACCCTTGGATTTAATAAAAAGGCTCCTTCCTTGGCGAAGTAAGGAAAAAGGAAGACCTTATATGGCGTTCATTTATAAATCAGCGGAAAAGCTGTATTAAGGCTGCTTCACAAAAAAACAGATCCTTAACAAATTGTTATTAGTATATTTTCCATCAATTTAAAAAGGTTTTCTTCTTAATAAAAATTTAAAAGCAGTACTTCGCGGAGGTTTAGATATATATATAGATGAGATATAGATATATATAGATATAGATATACGTATATAGATATAGATAAAGACATATATAGATATAGATATATATATATGTATGTATGTCTCTCTCTCTCTCTCTCTCTCTCTCTCTCTCTCTCTATATATATATATATATATATATATATATATATATATATATATATATATATATGTACAGTAATCCCTCGCTACTTCGCGGTTCACTTTTCGCGGATTCACGACTTCGCGGGTTTTTAAATACAAGTGATTGCCCGCCTATCGCGGAAGTTATGTTCCAGACCCATCAGCAACAGGAGAAAATCCGCGATATAGAAAGACCATATAAATAAACATTTTTATAGTTTAAGCCTTAAAATACCCATCCCACATGCTTTAAACACATGTAAACTTATAAAACACACTTTGTTAACACATATGATATGTGGATGTCGGGCTAAGGATATGAGTAACATCTCACTGTTATAAAACATTTTAACTTCACGCAAGACAAGACAGTGAGACAGGAAAATTGGTGATGTACAGGCTTGTGAATTTCCCATTGGGATTAATAAAGTATCTATCTATCTATCTATCTATCTATCTATCTATCTATCTATCTATCTATCTATCTATCTATCTATCTATCTATCTATCTATCTATCTATCTATCTATCTATCTATCTATCTATCTATCTATCTATAAATTATTGACAGGCAGAGCGAGAAGCAGCACAAAGCCAGCACAAAGTCCACTTCTCCTTAGCGTTCATTCAGCTCCCCACCCCCTTGACAATGCGAACTGCGCCTCCGGGGAGGGGGGTTTGAGCGAACTTGCGTTCAGCCCTCACACACACACTCCTCCTCCTTCCGAACGCGCAGATCGACAAGCAGGCATTTTGGCAGAAGCAGCACAAAGTCCATTTCTGCTCAGCGTGAGTTCAGCTGCCCCCCTTCACAAAGCGAGTGCAGACACATTGACATCTGATCGCTGCGTGCAGTGTGCAGTGTTGGTCTGAGGTGTTTAAGAATGTAGAAAGTGTTTAAGAGCATAGGAAGTGTTTTTAAGAGTGTGGGAAAGGTTAACAAGAGAGTGAGAAAGGTTTATAAGAGTGTGGGAAGGGTTTATAAAGCCTTAAAATATGTATAAATACTAAAATAAATATAGGTCGCTACTTCGCGGATTTTCACCTATCGCGGGGGGCTCTGGAACGTAACCCCCGCGATAGGTGAGGGATTACTGTATATATATATATATATATATATATATATATATATATATATATATATATATATATATATGTATTTATATATATATGTATATATATATATATATGTATTTATATATATATGTATATATATATATATGTATTTATATATGTATT